>NC_133621.1:42206944-42291944 GCF_048593235.1 Sminthopsis crassicaudata | reverse complement strand
ACAAAACCAGAAAAAGGAAGCAAATGAAATGTTCCACCATGGAGAGACTGAAAAATAAATTGAGTACATTAATGTACTCATCTGATCCTGGAGTCAATAAGATCTGATTTTAGGTCCTGCCCCTGATGCCTTCTGACTTTGTGGCATTGTGCAAACCTCTGGATCTCTCAGTTCATTTGGCACCTCTAGGCTGTAAGTAATGGTTGTTCAACTGCCTTAATGGAGTTGTCAGTCACCAAGCATTCATTAAGCATTTATTATGAATGAGACATTGTGCTAAGCAAAGGCAAAAGCATTTCAAATCACATATATATTAGGCCATATTTAAGTATGACCTAAGAAACTCAAACTATAAATTGTCTAAAAATTTTAGAGCATCTCAGAAGAATTTGGATTTTTTTATTTTTATAAACAATAGATTTTGTATTATAACACAGCTAATAAAGTTATATGTATCCAGAAAATAGTGAATTAAAATAGCCAAAAAGTGTTTACTATAGTATATGTAACTTGGACATGCTTGTAATTTTTTTTTTTGTTAAAAGAAAGCTATGCTATTGAATTTTGAAGTAGAATCAACTTCATTTGTTTAAATCAAGCTGAAGATCCTCTTTCCCTCCCAATAATATTTTCTTCAATGATGTAGTTGTAGTCATTGTATATGTTATTATTCTAGACCTGCTTCCCTTGCTATTCTTTCCTTTAAGAATTATCTTTCTATGCAAGGCCTTTAAATAAAAATGATTTGCATAAGCCTATTTTTGTCACAGTTTTTCAAATAGAGGTGACCATATACATCATTACTAATCACTTGATAAAAAACTCATATTCTCTAAAAACCAGAGCCACTTTATACAAATTAAAACAACTGTGAGATATCATCTCATACCTATCAAATAGGTAATTTTTTTTTTACCAGAAAGACTCGATGTCTCTGTCATCTGAGGTTTCTGTAGTCCAATTCTTCCATTAATATTGGTTCCACCTCAGCATTACTTGTTTCCTCCATCATTTTTGCCCACTTTGTCTAATGACTGTCTAACAAAATAGTAGTGCTTTCAATTTATCTCCTGTTTCAGTATTTCCAGAGCATTATTTACAAATCACTTCATTTGAGCATTGTAACAATTCTGTGACTTAAATATTATTACCTCTATTTTATAGATGAGGATATTGAGATCCTGAGCATAAAGATTTATTTGCCCATGGTCAAAAGACTTGTATATTTCTATGACAATATTTGGAATAAGATCTTCCTGATTTCAAGTTCCTAACATATTCACCATAGCATGTTTATTTCTTTGCTATCAAGCCTCATCATTATTGTCTTGTGCTGCTTCGTGGCTGTTAGGAAATCTCCATCATATTTGAGTCCTGAGCTACATTAACCCACCAAGAAGGAACTGAGACCCCAGAGAAATGAGAGAGATACAGTTGGTTGAATTATATCCTGATATCCTTTTAAAAGTTGCATGCACAATTCCTGAATCTGTGTTCATGATGTGTATGAATAGGTGATGCTCGACTATAGATAAGGCTGTTTTATGTCTGATTTCCAAAAGGGAACAACACTCTTATGAGTTTGTTCCTAAATATAGAATATTAAACAATTATGCTAGATACCATCTTATGGTAATACACAAACTATGATCATTATTGGGGAAATACAGGTGTAGAACTCCCCCTACCCATGCAGATCACATTCATTAATGCTTAGGGAGCTGCCTGAAGCACAGGAGAGATTATGTGACTTGACCAGAATCAGACATCTTGGAGGTGTTTTATTTGGATTAGGGCCCAGTGCTTTTTGACTTAAAGCCACCAACTTGATCTTTTACCCCATTCATTCTCCTTTACCACCTGATGTGCAAGAGATTGTCAGTTCTAGTTTTAGAAAAAAAAAACCAATGAAGGCAAGACTTTGAAAAAAAGTAGGTATAACACATAATGTGGAGGAGCTGTGAACTCGCCTAATATTTTTGGATTTGTGCAAGAAGAAGTGCAGATATGTTCATTTCCTTTCATCCAGTGTTTCTACTATCTTAGAATAATTGTTGGCAGTGGGAAAAAGATCTATTTCTACAAAATTTTCCTAGAAGCATTATTTTTGATGGTAAAGAATTGAAAACAAAATGTCCAGTGACTAGGAAATGGCTGAAAAAATATGATACATAAATGTAATAGTTATGGTAATTAATATGATTATGCCAATAGAAAGAAGACTATAGAGAAATTTGGGAAGACATATGATGCAGTGCACATTGAAGAAAAACAATAGAATACTCTATGTACTGACTATGTACAAAAGTAATAACAAATCTCAGGTGTTATGGAAACACCTGAACTTTTCCATATATTCTTCCTTTATTGAGTTATTTATTATTGTTATTTATATTATTTATATCCTTCACTTTTATGAGGCTGTAACAAAATTGTTTTGTTTAAGCAAAACAATTTTGTTACAGCCTCACTAAAGTTAATATATATTTACTTTTAAAATTCTCTGAATAGCAGAAGTTCACACATGTAACTCCATTTAGTTCAACACACATTTATCATTATTGACTATATTTGAGGCACCATTCTAGGTATTGTAGAATCCATGGGTTAAAAAAAATGAAATAAACCCTTCTATTAAAGAACTTACATTTTACTCTTGGTACATAAAAGGTATATATACAGAAATATAAATAGGATGAACAAAATAAATGCAAAGTCAGCAAAGACCATGTGGAAGGAAGGTGGCTTTGGAGTTAAACTGGTGGGTGGTCGCCAAGTACAGCAGAAAGCACTGGAATCAGGATTAGTGGCCCTGATGTCCAAGCCTGCATCTGTGTAGCCCTGGGAGTTGCTGACTTCTGAATTTCACTTTTTTCATTAGATTAGGGTTGGGAGTGGGGGTTGGGTTTAATGGCATTTGAAGTCTCTCAGTTCTAAGTCTGTGATCCTAAGACTAAAAGGTGAGGAGGGAGGAGTCTGCCAGCCAGGTATATGGCATGCTAAGATATACAAACAAAGGGATCAGAGTGGTTAGAATACAGACTGAGAGGGGGAGCAATGTCAACTGTGGTCAGCCAGAACCAAATCAAGAAAGGCCTTAAGCACCAACCAGGGGCTTTTGTATTTTATCTTAGAGGCAAAACAGGAAGCTGCTAGTGCTTCTTCTGCTGTTGGATGGCAGTCATTTATAATTATTTTTTCTTATTTTCTTCTCCTTTCTTCTTGTTTATATATTTGAATGCTTATACTTGTCCATGAAGAAAAGAGGGCAAGTTTAATTAAACTAACAGTTCTGGAAGGAATCATTAAGTATTGTTTGTGACATGTATGAAGGAAAAATGTTAACCATTATGAAGATATTTGGTTTCATTATGGATATGATGCCATGCTAACCTCATCTTATTCTTTCTGGGTTTCCTACATTGAAAGATCAAAGAAGTCGTAATGACCTTGAGAGGTTGCTAAGAGGTGACCTGAGAGCCAGGAAGCTCTGGGCTTCTAGTCCTGCCCCTTACCCATGTTGGCTGTGGACAAACCATTGAACTAGCCAGTGCTGACCTGAATTGGGAGAGTTCACCTGACAGTGCCTTGTTCCAAAGAACTGTATCTTTCCTATATGAATTTCAGTAAGGCCATGGACAGACTCTCTGAAAATATCCTTGTGAACAAGAAGAACAGATGTGTTTAGTGTACTGCCGGCCCCTATGGAATGGTGGGGAGGGGTGGACATATGCCAGAGATTAGCAAGAGTGATGTCTCAGCCAGGACATAATTTGTAGGATATGAGTGAGTCAGTCAGCCAGAGAGTCTAGCAACAATACTAATATAAGGGAATTTGCAAATCATGTGGCAATCTAGTTTGAGTTCAGAGCAGGCCGCCAACCATCAACAAGAAGCCAGATTCACGATCAAGGCAGCAAAGAAAACATTATCTGAAATTTAACTTTGACTTGAAAGCCACTCTTTAGAGAAAGACTGGGAAAACTATGAAGAAAAGAATTTTCTGCTTTTATAATACTACTTAGTTCATGAGAATAATTTGCTCAAGCAATGCCATTTTATGATAGGCAGGATGATAACTACAGACTTCTTTTCTTTCCATTTTTTAACATGGATAAAAATGATACAGCTATAGATGCAGAGCTGGTTGAATGACCAGACTTAAAGAGTAGTGATTAATGGTAGATATCAACCTGGAAGGATGTCTTTAATAGTGTGTGACAAGGTTTTGTGCTTGGTCCTGACCTGCTCAATATTTTCTATCAGTGACATTAATGAAGATATACGTGGCAGTCTTCAAGTTTTTGGATGACAGAATTGGTATCTAAAAAGATCTTGAGAATCTGTACTGAATCTAATGAGATAAAGTGAAATTGAGAAGAATACACAGGCTTGCACTTCATGCAAAAAAAATGCAGAAGTACAGAGTGGTGAAGACAAGGTCTTGTGGCAAAAAGAATTGAGTGTTTTGGTGGATTATGGAGACCCAATGGCAGTCAGAAGACTAGTGAGATCTTAGGCTCTACTTTTAGAGGGAAAGACAAGAGTGAGGGATGAGCTAATTCCACTGTTCTGGGTGTCATCAGACAATCTCCAAATGCCACATTGATTTCTGGGTGTCATGATGTTCTTAGAAAGAACATTGAAATATTAAAACATGTACATAGATGGGCAACCAAGGCACTTGAAACCATTTCATAATGATAATGATAATTAAATGAATTATCAATGTTTATCAGAAAGAAGAAGATTTGATTGTTGTGATGATAATATTTAAATATTTAAGGGCATATGACATAGACTTAATCTTCTAGACCCCAGATATTAGAAGTCAAGCCAATAAATAAAAGCAATAGGAAAATAAGAGTTCAGGTCACTATAAGGAACAATTCTTTAACAATTAGGACTGTGCCATAGTATCATGGACATCCTCACATGGAAGCTGAGAGATCATATTTGGAGAACATTTCAGAACTGATTTATGCTTTAGTGAGTTTTATATTAGATATATATCTCAGAGCTCCTTTCTAACCTCTATGTCCCAGGGTAAAACGTAGTTATAACTCGTACCTCGAAATCAGTCTAAGAGAGACAGGTCCTTATTCAATAAAGAAGAAATATTTTAGGAAAATAGATTCCAAAATAAGATTCTTCATTGTCCATCAAATTTTAAAAATCCTTCTTATCTTTAGGACTGAGAACATTTTGAAAAAAATTTTTAGAATAATTATTTAATTTAAAAGTAAAAAACAACTGTGAACTTTTGGAATTACTTATTATAGGTCAAGAAACATTCTATGTATGCTTTTTAAACATTTAGAAGAGGTATTTAAAAAAAGAGGGCATGTCAATTTTTTTTAGACTAAGTTCAAGTTTAATTGTTGAAATTCTTGATCCATTAATCTAAAACCTGTCAAATAATTTTACTATCCACTTAGCTCTTTCCAACAGTGTGCTTTCCTTGAAAAAGGAAGAAATGAAACTTTAGAAGATAAACTTATTTTGAAGAGATCTGGCAGAGTGGGTGGAATGCTAATGTGTTTCTAGTTTGCAGATGAAATCAAAGGTCTGCTGATGAATAACAGAAAACAGTTTTGAACACCTAATAAAACATCAAAAAATGGTTGATAAATTAAATTTTATTATGATACCACAATCATATTAGAAATTTTGTTTGAAGTCTAGGATTGAAAATTTGGAAGCAAGAGCTTGTATCTGTGGTCTAAAAATGTTGTAGTCTACTACCTATAGTATATTTAGATTAAGGTTTTTAAGTAAGGTCTATGCATCCAGATTTCCAATTTCTGGGTGAAATTGAGAAGGATTATACTTTTGGAATAGACTCAAATAGTGGCACAAATGATTTAGCTAGAGAAAATCTAGGAAGCATAGTTTTTACTCCCCTTTCCTTCTGTCTTCTCTGCATCTTTTTTTTTTTCTGTGTGTCACCCCCACCCTACTTTATTGTTTTATTTAACTAGGGGAATATCCCATTAACTTAAAAAAGAAAATTCTGCTATATGAAACATAGCTGCAAATTAATTCTGTGTCAGAAAGTCCATGAACTAAAATTTAACTGCTTTAATTATACAGATTTATAAAATCTCAGAGTTGGATGGGACCTCAGAGACTAGCAATATCAACCTTAATTTTTTTCTAACAAGCCAGCCTATCTCTATTTTACAAGATGGTTAGGGAGTCTTTCCTTATATTGAATATACATCTGCTTCCCCATGACTTCTGTCATTATTGTAAATAAAAATGCCGGACTGCAGAAAGCTAAATCGGTGTCCCTGCGTGCTGTCCTAGACTTCTGTCCATGGGAATAAATAGCCATTAGTGGGGAACCTTCCAGTCAGTCAGCCATTTCCAAATCCACCTATCTGTATTGTCCACATCTCTCAGTTATGGCCAGAAGCACTCCATGCTTGAGAAAATTCATTAAATACTTGTTGAATTCAAACATGTTATTTTCATTTCAATCCCTGATCAACAAGTATAACAATCCGCTCAAAAAAGGAAATGAGGTTACTTTGATAAGACCTTTTTTTAGCAGCAAGACGATCAGAATCTCTTGCATGTCATTCATAGAACCCCTTTACCTTGTTATAGGCATTATTGTAACGAGTCTGGTTGCTTTTGAGGTTCTTGTAACTTTGAGGTATTATGATCATTTTCTCTAGTTTTTAGGAACCCAAAGATGCAGGGACACAGGGGTGAGGAGGCAGAGCATTCTAGACGTGGCGGATGCAAAGACTAGAGTTATGTGGGAGATCAGCCAGTGCAGCTGGTATGAAGTGCCTAGAGTAAGCTTGGTCAGCACAATAATTCAGTTATAAAGATTAAAATATAATGAAGTACCGTTGTAACATTAAAAACAAAAAACCAAAATGTAAAACCATTGCTAGTGGGAGTTAAAGATGTACTTCAAACTTAAAAGGAGATACACTTCTGCTCCCTACTAAATTGGGTCACCAAGACAGTGGCTCAGGATGGTGACCTGTAGGGAGCTGGGGCTCAGGACTAATCTGGATAACTCTTCTCCGTGTGCCTCAGATATTTTATACCTCAAGGGTCATGAAGCCTAAACAGCCACCGTTCCCTAAAGAAACAGTCTCCCCACTCCCCATCCCATTCGCCTGGTGTACCCAGCTGAGCGTAGGAGAATGGGGAGAGGCAGGAGCAGCTCCAGCTGCGGGGGTGCCCTTGGGGTGCCCGCAGACCCTGGCTCTCAGTGTCTACCTCCTGCACTTATCACACAAAGCCCCTCCTAGAAATGTTTAAGAAGAATGGAAAAGTAGCTTTAAATGCCCAACAAAAAAGCATCCTCTGTGCCTGAAGGCAAGAGGGAGGCTGAGGGCTAGCATGATATGCTCAGAAGATGGATCAGAGTGGGGAGAACTGAGCTCAAAGAGAGTCCCTGGACCTCAGTTCTGGTCCAATGCCCAGATGCCCTCAGCCACGCTTCCTGCCAACTAAGATTTCGTGGCTGAGTGACCTTATATCACCTCCTGGGGCATTTTTCCAATCTACAAGATGTAAGGGAAGGTGAAATCAGATGATGTCTAGATCTGGCCTTTGATGCTTATGGTTCTAAGGGATGTACGTCCCCCTCACTTCTGCTCAGAGTATCCCCTTCTTCTTTCAAGATGCTGTTCAGGCCCAGCTTTCTACAAAGGCTTTGTGGACCCATCTAGCTACCCTTGTACTGAACTTGCTTGCTTTTCTTTTGTATTTGTATTCTATATATTTATTTTGTATATCCTCACATAAATACACGTTGTCTCTTCGATGGAATGTAAGCTATTTTTTTTTTAATTTGAAAATCCAGCACCTAGCATAGAGCCTGGAAGAGTAGTTACTTCATAAATAATGGTTGATTGATTGGTGATAAATAGGAGCATCATTTTAAGGATTGCCTTCCTGTTTTCAGCTGGGAGACAAAGTGCCCATCTGAATAAAGTGATGAACTTAGTCTATTAGTTTGAATGCCTTCAAGAAACATTTTTCTTAGGAACAAAATTTACTTACCTCATGAAGAGACAAATATGTTTGTAATTAAATTGGGAAATTTTCCCCCCTTCACCATGGCTTTACCCAGTCTCCTGTTGTCAAAACTTGGGGTTTTTCCAACTCTTAAATTCAGTAGTTCAATAAACTTGCTAGAACTAGGAAAATAAACAAAATAAGCCAGTCCAGGAGCAGAGTTACAATGAAGGCCCTTTTAGAGCGAGAGAAGGATCAGCGATTTTCATGAGAAGCAGGTCTGCTCCCAAGTGGGACGTACACGGAAGCAAGAGCAAGCTGTATACTGTTGGTTTGGTTCTTTACTCTTCTCTTCAAAGCTCAGATTGGTCAGAGTTACTCTCCAAATTATGAGGAGTTGGACTTACAATCCAAGTTACAGTTGGTTGCATTCACAGTCCTCCTTATCTGCCCATTCCATATGTCAGACAATATTGGCTGTCTTCTTGACAGTTAATATTTTCATTAAATATGTGTACTTGCAAAAAGCTTGTGCTCTCTCCTTGACCCTAGCCAGTTTGAGCTGGTTTAGCCCTGGGCCCCTTTAGCAGGAACTTTGTGGTTTAACCAGTTTTTTGGTTCCACAAGATGATTGATTGGGGATATCTTAGCAAGATACTTTCCCTTCCCCCATCCTGTTTTTCAGTGTTTGTAGATACTTAAGTGTCAGCATTCTCCACACCAATCAGTTGGGAAATAGCTAAGTTGTGGATGGAATACTGTTGTGCTATAAAACATGATGAGTTCAATGATTTTAGGGAAATATGGAAAATCATACATGAAATAATAAAATGAGCAGAAGCAAGAGAACACTATATACAATAACTGCAGTGTTGGTTAAAGAAAAATTATGAACAACCAAGTTATTCTGAGTACTGTAAATACTCAACTCAGCCATCAATGACCTATGAAGGAAGATTCTGCTCACCTCTAGAGAAGGAGAAATATGCCCAGTATGGTTTTACATATATTTATAAATGTGCATTAAACAGTGACTTTCCTCTAATGTCAGGTGAGAAAAGCAAAAGGTAAGTAATAGAAAATAAATTAGAAAGAAAGAAAAGCTGGAATCATTTGGTGGGTTTTTAGATACCAAGCTAAGGACTGTGTATTTTATCCTGGTAGTATCAGAAATATGGGGAGTGCCAGGTCAGATCTGCGCTTTAGGGGAATACCTGAGCAACTTTGTGGAGGATGGCTTGGAGAGGAAAGCCTAAAAGTAAGGGGACCGATTGGGAGACTGTTGGGGTGGTATAAAAGAGAGGTAAATTAGAGTAGTGCCCCTGTGAGTAGAGAGAAGGGAACAGAAAAGGTATTGTGAGGGTGGGATTGATCAGACTTAGCAACTGAGAGAAATGGAAGAGGAAGGAGGAGAAAGAACCGGGGAGGATTACTGGGCTGTGAATCTGGGTGATGGAAAGAGTGATGGTGCCCTCTGCAGAACTCTGGGAGGTGCCTGTGAGAGGGCTGCCCCATCTGACCTCTTCGGTTGTCCAGCTCTGCAGCTAAGTTTGGAAGTGCCTTGAGTGGAGCGAATTGGGACATGTTGAATTTGAGATGTCTATGGTAAATCTAGATCTTTGATGGGGCTAAATCCAATTCAGCATCTCACTGGCGCCAAAATGGTGAGCGACTCTGGAAAAGCTCTGTCTCGCTTAAATTTATACCCAAGTCAAGATATCATGACATGATATAAATTGTCCCTCTGAAAAAATGAAGAATGAATAACAAAAACCCAGAAAGATAAAAGAGACCACTGAGCTACCTAGGAAGGGGTGAGCTGGTCCTACCTAATCAGAAATCAAGCAGGTCAGAGCTCCTCAGGAGTGGGTTTGACCTGCAAGTAGCCTCAATGGTTCTATCCTGGGTAAGTTCAGGAGACCCAGTATCAAAGAAACAAGAAGACACTAATGTGGGGCATCCTCCAAAACATCTTAAATATTTCTTGTTGAAAAACAGATGTATTGTGTTTTCCAAGAATTCTTGAAATATATTAAGATAGTTATGGTACTACCTGTCATTATATTAGCTGTTAATAAAGAGAGTGCCCTCAACTTTTTAGGTGGCAATTATCCTAGCAAAAATGAAGTTAATTAACCTAGGCTTCTGAGGCATAACACCCATTTTATGAGATGGCCCTATATCATGTAATGCACGTGATTTTGTAAGAAAAACAGGTTTTTCTAAAAGTGCTGTGTTAAAAATAATAATAATAATAAAAAAAAAAACTGGTTCCAGGATTCAGGCAAATGGCTAGTAGTATTTTGACATTTAAAAAAAAAATGTTTTGGATGTGTTTGATGCTCTGAATTTTGCTTGAAAGGGTTAATATCAATTGTGCTGTTAGCTTCATTGCCTTTCCTTCCATTTCATTTCAGGAAGAAAAAAAAGAGCACCCTAGAGAATCCTGGGTCGTTCCCTTGGCTGCTTACACTGTGCTAATGAGATGCCTTCGGGAAGGGGTAAGGTTCTTTTCTTGTGGTCCACAGAAATTCTCCATTGTAATAAGCCTTCGGGCACTGGATGCGGATTGTAGCCTGCAGCACTGCAGTATCTTGTCAACCCAGGATTGCTCCTGAATTTAAATAATCATGACAAGACCCTGACCTACACATGAGCAGAAAGCAGAATGAACTCACTTTCTCTATCACTCAGCATGTATAAATGACTTGATTTTTCCCAAGTCAGTACTAAATAAAAATGAGCTTGATTACTCAGCTTTTTTTTAGTAGCCTATTCTCAATTTCTTTGGATAATTTTAGGACACCTCGTTCAATAACTTCTGTTTGCTTTGTGTACAGCTGTGACAGAGGTACTAACTGATGGCTTCAAACGCTTCATGATTATCTTGTCAAGCTCTTTTGGGGACCTTTTGAGGGCCAGAAGGGGGAAAACCTGGAACATTTGTGTTCAAGGACATCCATCACTTTTAATATTAAGCTTGGTCCTTATACAATTTGGCTTTTCCATTCTCTGTCCTTCCCCTTGTCTTACCACATTGGTGGCAGCTTGAAAACAACCCAACCTACTGACACACACTTCTGGTTCCCTCTCGGAGAAATAAAAAGGCCGTGAGCAGAACAAGCTAAAAGGTTGGCATTCGCTGTTTGCTTGAGACCACTTGACATTATTTCACCCAAGGCAATGCCAAAGGCATAAAAACATTCCTTACAGAATGAAAGAAAAATATCAAGATAAACATCTTCCTTTTGAGTTCATTACTTCTTCCTGTGCTAGTTAATGGAATAATCTTCCAGGTGCACACAGCCCCCCCCCCCCCCTTCTCCAAACCACTTTCCTCTTCTTTCCTCCCCAGTGATCATGTAAATACATATAGTTTATGTACAGCTTGGGCTCTTTTTTTTCTACCCTTAATAATGAATGGGAGTAAGATGTCATTCTGAGATGGGAGTTCGCATGGCGATATAATACTTTCAAAAGCAATGGGATGTTCAGATAGTATGTTAAAACTGAACAAGGAAAGTCTATGGGAATTTCTTGCTATCAGCCTAGGCACATATATCAAAAAAGCTATTTCAAAATTAACTCCATAGGGCATCTAGGTGGTACAGCCCTGAAGTCAGGAGGATCTGAGTTCAAATTTGCCCTCAGACACTTAATACTTCCTAGCAGTCTTGCTACTTGCCTACTTTATGGGCAAGTCACTTAACCCCAACTTTTTTGCCTCAGCAAAAGAAAAAAAAATAACTTCATGTAAGCCAAAGACTGTCTACTAATGACTTATGCTGTAGCTGCTGTCCTTTTTCTTGAGAAAATAGGGAAAAGAGCCTAATAACTTGGTGTCACTATTCATATATTCTAGTTTAGAGAAACTATATTTTATTTTGCTGTGAAAACTGATTGGATAAGCTGATTGTAAGTGTATGTAACCGATTGTAAAACAGCTTCTATTATGTCACAGCTGAAAGAGTTTTATTTTCTTGCTGGCTGGAGTAGGCATAGGATTTACAGCTGGAAAGAACCTCAGAGATTATCTTCCCTGAACCCCCGGAGAGATGACTTATCCAAAGTCACATAGGCAGTAAATTAGTTCCAGTGAATTCAAAACAGTGCTTTTTCCAATGAGCTAAGCCCTTTTCCCGATGACTGAGGTTCCGCATGCTGATCTCATCTTTAAGTTTTACTGTTAAAGTTATTATTAGCACTTAAATAAAATTAGGTAAACCAACCTGCAATGATGAAGACTCAGGAAGGGTTTGATCTGAAGGAAGAGGACTTGTAGGATTGTGAAGAAAGCTGTAGATTAAACTTTGAGAAGGGAAGAAATGAGGGAACTGGAGAGAGTGGTATTAAAAGAAAATGGAGAGGTAGTGAGGTGGTACAGTGGGTAAAGCACCAGCCCTAAAATCAGTAGCATCTGAATTCAAAATTTGCCTCAGATACTTGAAAGTTATTAGCTGAATGACTCTAAGTAAGTCACTTAACCCCATTTGCCTTGCCAATATATATATATATAAAACTAAATAACTAAATAACTAAAATAAATGGAATTTGCCAAAGAGGACTGGAAGAGAAGGATGTAAAGGACTTCACTGTAGGATGAGAACATTTAGAAAAATAAAGAGAAGAACGTTGGGAAGACAAGGAAAAGAAAGCTGGATATGTGTGTCAAGGTGCTAATGAGATGAGATGTTTACCAGGTTGAGAAATAAAATAAAAAATCTAAAGTTGAAGCCAGGCAGCAGTGTTCTCTCATGGGGGTTTGCCAGGAGAGAAGGTTCCTCCTATGGCTGCTGGGAAGATGAAGGAGTCTTCCAAGTGCCTCTTTATGGACCAGATTGTCAGGGAGAATGAAATGTTGTTCAAAAAGTGGAAGAAAAGTCTCAAATGAAAAGTGAAGAAGAAAAAGAGATTTGTCAAGACCCAGGTGAGTACTGACCTAGTCTCTCAGAAGTCAAAGAAGAGGCCACAAAAGAGAAAGGAGAGAAGTGGGACTGCTGTCCTCTGTCCTCTGAGAATCCAGTCAGGCCAACAGGTGTTGTGCCTGCCAAGAGCCAGTCATGCACTACATCCAGGGAGGGGCAAATGCCAGCCCTGCCTTTGAGAGCTCACAGTCTTAGAGTGAAATCAACCTGCAAACAAACTGTAGAAATGAGATGTTCAGATAAATTGGAGATATTTTCAGAAGGAAGGCAGTATCATTAAGAGAATTAAAAAGGAAGTTTCAAAATAAAAGCATATTAAAATTATTGCTTGTTTTAAGTGATTTTAAAATAATTCTTCATGGTATGAATTTATATTTAGCTATTATAATATGTGATATTATATTACTTATATATTAATCTATATTTATCATCATTTATTTATTTTTATTGCTTATTATTTTTATATATTGTTTATTTATTTTGCTTATATTATTTATATTTATTTATTTTATAGTTGAAAGATGCCTTTAAAAGAATTATTCATTCAATAGCTTAGGACTCTAAGGCCTAAAAAGGTCAACAGATTTGTCCAGAAATACAAGAAGTGGCAGAAATGGACATAGAATTTAGTGGACACTGAGTGGATATCTCAGATCCTAATACAGGAGTTGGGAACTCTCCATAGTGGTTCCATCCAATTTCTCCCATTCATATGTAGGCTGTTAATTCTCTACTTATGTATCCACCAATCAACAAGCCTTTATTAAGCACCTTCGTGTTTGGGAAGCTCCCAAGGAAAGTATGGGAAAGGAGAGGTTTGAGACTGCCTCCCAAACGGAAGCGCTCAGAGCCCTTGTGCTGACCCCACTGCTGTACTCTTGGGAAGCCTGCACAGTCCACCAGGCCCACGCCAGAAACGGAATCGCTTCCATTTATTGTCTCAGGAAGATTCTGAAGATCCCCTGGCGGGAGAAGACACCAGACACAGACCCTTTCTCAGACTAAACTGCCCAGCTTTCCAGCTCTGCTGCAGAGGGCACAGCTCCATGGGACCAAAAAGACTGCTTCATGGAGAACTCACACGTGGCAAGAGGTCACAAGATGGTCCCCAAAAGCGATACAAGGACACTCCCAAGGTCTCTCCTAAGAACTTTAGAAACGATTGTATGACATGGGAGACCCTGGCACAGGACCATCCAGTATGGCGTGCCCTTGTCAGAGAAAGTACTGTGCTCTGTGAGCAAAGCAGAAATGAATTAGCCCAAATGAAAGATGAGAGGCTCAGGGTTGGAGAATTCACCCTAAATGTTCACTATCCGTGTCCGACCTGTGGCAGAGCGTTCCGAGCTCCTGTCGGTCTGATCAGCCACAGCTGGATACACGGTAACTCGACTCTAACATTGGGACTCTAACTTTGGTCCTCTTTGAAAATGAAGGACAACAACAATTAATGGGGGTAGGGCTAGATTATGCTCAAAGTATTAACTCCTGTTTTTGTCCTCTGGAAAAATGTTCCCATTTCTTGGTTCTTGGCACATTGTGGGTATTTAATGAATATTGATTGATTGATTCTACTCTGTCATACTTTGTTCCACACATTATCTTCCTTCTCCTTTATTCATCCCTAAATCTAGTGGAATGTAAGCTTGTTTTGGGCAAGGAGGATGTCTTTTTTAATCTTTGCCCAGCACTTCCAATAGGGCCTTAACCATAATAGTCCCCTATTCAACTTTTCTTGAATTGTCAACAATTAGAATAAAGTAATTATGTTAGGAGGGAGTAAATCTTTTCTCCAGCTGAATTGTGGAAGATAGGGGCATAGATCCCCATTTCTATTTTTTTTTCCTATATCTTCTTCTATGAAATCCTTATGGGAATACTTTGTACAGAAACAAATGAGTAGATGAATTCTGGGCTGGTAAATATTCTTATGGGCTAATAACTAACAGTGTTAATACACAAAAGCAATGTATGACCCTATCTCCACTCTTCCTACATCTTTATTGCCTTATTTATTGATCTTAGTTCAAAAATATGATATTTTATGTTATGATATTTTATGTTTGTAGCATCTCTGTTTGTAGTGGCAAGGGATTGGAAACTCAGTGGATGCCCATCGATTGGAGAATGGCTGAGTAAGTTATGGCATATGAATGTTATGGAATATTATTGTCCTATGAGAAATGATGAGCAGGATGATATACTGGAAATATACCTGGAATATATACTGATGCTGAGTAAAATTAAAAGAACCAAGAAAACATTGTACATAGTAACAAGAGTATGTGATGATTAGCTGTGATGGACTTAGCTCTTCTCAATAATGTGATTCAAGGCAATTACAATGGACTTGGGATGGAAAATGCCATCTACATCCAGAAGGAGAATTAAAGAGACTGAATGTAGATTGAAGCATAGTGTTTTCAACTTTATTTGTTTTCTTTCTTGTATTTTTTTTCTCTTTTGGTCTGATTTTTCTTGTACAACAATGTAAAAATGGAAATATATTTAAAAGGATTTCACATATTTAACCTATGTCACATTTCTTGCTATCTTGAGGAGGGGGGAAGTAAGGGATGGAGGAATAAAAATTTGGAGTACAAAGTCTTACAAAAAATGAATGTTGAAAGCCATCTTTACATGTATTTGGGAAAATAAAATAATTTTGAGGAAAAAAATGTGACATTTTAGAGAGGTATGGGTTTTTATTTTTAGTTACCTGGTATCCTTGGAATGTCCTCTTCTAACTTTAAAATTTTCTCTAGGACAGGCTACATAGCAATTAATAATTACTTCTCTTTAACAGATTTAAGCTTCATTATTAGAACATATATAATCTGAGGTATGGTTCTCTCCATTTTCAATCTGCAGGGTTTTTTTTTCCTTTCTAAGAGATTAGCTATGTGAAATTCAGTGCATAGTTCTTCTAACTCCTATTCCTTTGAGTGACAATCATATTCTGATTGTTGAATGTATAAATATAGATTCTCTTAAAAAACATTTTCTTTATGAAGCCTTTCCACATTAACCTCACCAGTGACACTTTGGCTTTTTCTAGCATTAGATCAATTTTTTCCAACATCTGAAATTTAGATCATTAGCTCTTTAGGACGGGAACCTAGCCTTTTGGTGACTTGCTTTGCACCATCTTTTCCTGTGCTGTGCTGTAAAGGAAAATTAATCCTGTAGAGAATATAAGTTTTTATTTGCTCTTAGGAAAGTGCCATGGGAGAACCAACCACCTCTAGAGGATTGGGCTGTGGCTGCTTCTCCCAGAGCAACTTATTGTCATGTTAATGTTTCCCATTATCTTATGGCTCTGTTCTGGTAGTGCCTCTTGGAGGGTGATGTCTTACTTTTTGTTCTTAAAAAATAAATTCAGAAAAAATCTTACAAACATTCACATGGAGAGGGACCAGGAAAGGCTTCTCTTGTTGAAGCTGGGATGGATGCTGAGACTTGAAGGTAGTCAGAGAAAGGAGAAAGCTGAGATGAGGAAGGAGAGGATTCTAGACATGGGAGATAGCCAGTGATATGCTCCGTCAGGAGATGGAGTTTTGGATGCAAGGGATAGCCAGGAGGCCAGTCTTAGCAGCCTGCAGAGTACTTGGAAGGGTAGAAGATAGAAGAAAACTGAATAGGTAGGAAGAGGCAACCTTGTGAAGGGTTTTAAAAATCAAATAGATATCTACAATATAATATTTGTATCAATAATTTGGATAAAGACTTAGATGACATAGTCATCAAATTTGTAGATATAACCAGTCTGGTAATGATAGCAAGCCCATTGGATGCTCTAGATATCAGGTTCCTAAAATATATCCACCAGTTCAAAATTTGGGCTGAAGTTAGTGAAATGAAACTTAACACAGGTAAATGTAATGATCTGCACTTGAGTCAGGAAACAATAATAACTAATCAACCAGCTTCACAAATATAAGATGTAAGGGGGGGGTGTGTAAGCAGCTCATCAGAAAAGGATTGGGGAGTTTTATTAACGAAAAGTGAGATGAATTAGTGCAATATATCAAGCAAAATAATCTCTGTGATATTGCATTAAGAGTCATAGTGTTCAGATCATGGGAGGACTCTATTGGTGGTTGTCAGGTAACATCTGGAGTATTGGGCCTACTTCATAGGGTGATAAATGAAAGCTCAGAGGCTCTTTTAGAGAGAAATTCAGTAGAGATAAGCTCACTGTTCTTGTCTAGTGTATTAATAAAGAAGAAAAAAGTGAAGAAGGCTCGCCTGCCTTTAAACTTTTGTGTTATTCTGGTGGAAATTATTTTTAATTGGAAAATTAATGTGAGAACCAAATTAATAAAAACACAGTAAAATTGCAAAGTTTGTGCTGTATATATCCCTATATCAGCATTCTTTGTTCTTGTTTCTATCTCTTTTTCTTCTTCCTCCCATTAAGGGATATATTTGTTCCTTTTTTTGTTCCTTTATTAAAACATTCCCATGCTTTTATCATTACAAACCTCCCTGTCTTTTTCTTCCCTTGAATATTGTTTTGTTTGACATTGGAATATTTCAGGCTCTCCACTTTTGTTGTCTGCTTACGCAGGTTAGCTGTTTGCTCAAAGGCTTGTTACAGGAAAGTCCTCCATCTTTAATCAAGGAGAAGGGTGAGGTGGCTGCTACATGAGCTTTTACATGAGTCCTGGAAAAAAAGCTTCTTCTTCTTGGGCCCATTCCTTTTGGACTTACTTTTAATCTGATTCAAATCTATTAAACACTCATAACATCTCTTTATCCTCTTAGAGCCCATTTCCCTATAATATAGATTAAGGAGAGTCCCTGATTTGCTTTTTATATTAAATCTATTTACTCTAAGCTTGGAGCCATTTTTTATTTCCAGTTTTTGTAAACATTTCAAGGCTATTCAGGGAAAATCCATAGACATCCTAGCCTTTTTGGAAGGCTTGTGATGACATTAAATTTAAAAATTAATTGAGCCTATATGAATAGTTTCCTAAATCTTAAGACATTTGGATTTTTTTTGTATTATAAAGAGGTAATTATTTTATTTAATATTTCATTTTTCCCAATTACATGTAAAAATAATTTTAACATTATTTTTTTCCCTCAAATTTTGAGTTCCAAATTTTCTCTTCCTTCTCTTCCCTCCTCACTGAGAAGGCAAGCAATTTGACATAGGTTATATATGTATAGTTATGTAAAGTATATTTCCATGTAAGTTATTCTGTGAAGGAAAACAGATAAAGGAAACCCAAGAGAAATAAAGTAAAGAAAAAGTATTTTTTATCTATAATAAAGCTTTCCAATTATTTTTCTCTGGAGATGGACAGCCCCTTTCATCATAAATCTTACAGAATTGTCTTAGATCATTGCACTGCAAAGAATATCTAGGTTATTTGTAGTAGATCATCATATAGTATTTCTACTATATACAATGTTCTCCTAGTTCTGCTCATTTCACTTTGCATCAGTTCATTTAAATCTTTCTTTGTTTTTCCAAGAGCATCCTGATCATCATTTCCTAAAGCACAATAGTATTCTGTCAATCATCTACAACAACTTTTTCAGCCATTCCTCAATTGATGTATGTTGCCTCAATTTTCCATTCGTTGCCACTGCTAAAAAAAACTGGTATAAATATTTTTGTACTTGTGGGTCCTTTTTTTTATATCTTTGGGATACAGACCTAATTGTATTTATTGGTCAAAAGGTATGCATATATTTTTTGTTTGTTTTTTTTACCCCTTTAAGCACAGTTCCAAATTGCTATCTAAAATGGTTGAATCAGTGTACAACTTCACCAATAATATATTAATTAATGTTTTAATTTTCTTATATCCCCTCTAACATTTGTTATTTTACTTTTCTGTCATATTAGCTAATCTGACAGGTGTGAGATAGTAGCACAGTTGTTTTAATTTCTATTTCTCTCCTTGATGGTGATTTAGAGCATTTTTTCATATAACTATAGATAGCTTTGATTACTTTGTCTGAAAATTGCTTGTTCATATTCTTTGATCATTTATCAATTGAGGAATGACTTTTATTTCTAAAGATTTTACTCAGTTTTCTGTATGTTTGAGAAATGAAGTCTTTTTAAAGAAACTCACTGTAAAAAAAATTTTCCCCAGTTATCACCAATTGTGTTTTTTCTTCTATCCTATTTCCCTTTTTTATCTTCTTTTCTCTCCTCTTTTATCCTGTCAATTCTCAAAAGTGTTTTGCTTCTGACTTTAACCTCCTCATACTGCCCTCCTTTTTATCAATTCTCATTCTCCTCACCCTCTTATCCTCTCCTTTCCTACTTTCCTATATAGTAAAATAGATATCTACATGCAACTGAGTGGGTATGTTATTCCCTTTTTGGACCAATTCTAGGGAGAACAAGAGAGATGTTCCTCTTCTTTTCACTTTTTATCCCATTCTACCTTTCCCTTTCCTCTTTTCCCAATGTATTCTTCTTCCTCGTCCCTTAATTTTATTTTTTTAAGATAATCATATCATGACTTTCAACTTACACCTCTGCTTTCTATGTATATTCCTTCTAAGTGCCCCTAATAATGAGAAAGTTTTTAGAAGTTATAAATATCATTTTCCCATGTAAAATAAAATAAATTATATAACTTGAAAGTGTGATTCACTTTTGATTTTTGATTTTTATCAGTGATTTTCAATTCTAGATCTTTTGTTACTTCTAAATTAATTTCGTTATCATTTCTTCTAGTCCTATAAAGTATCCCCTTTATAGTTTGGAAATTTGATTTAGATTCACTAAATATAAATTAACTTATATATTGTTATTTATATTATATTGTCTCAGCCCGGGTACAAATATTGAATAGTTATTTTAATCATTTGGTTATCTATGTAAGCAGTGAAGTACTGCAGGAGATAGTGAGCTGGATCTAAAGCCTGAAAGGCCTGAGTTCAAATCTGTCCTTACGCACTTTTTTAGCAGTGTGACCCTGAGTAAATCGTTTACCTTCTTCTTGACTCAGTTTCTTCATCTGTAAAATAAGAATAATAATAGCACCTAACTCACAAGATTGTTGTGAAAAATCAAATGAAATAACATTTATAAAATGCTTAGAATGATGATTGGCACATAAGAGGCACTATGCAAATGTTAGCGGTTACCAATTATTATTGTCATTACTTTACAGACCACTTTGCAATAAATAGATTTTAGATGTGCTTAAAATACCAATTTTATGCATTTTCTAGCAATCTTCAATAATACCTTACTTTTCCTTACTTCTTCCTGGAATGTGTTCTTTTTTTTATCCTGCTACATTATTAAATTACTAATTGACAATTTTTTGTTTTTTTTCTAAGATTTTCAAAGATAAGCTATCATGTTATCAGGAAATAGGTTTAGATTCATCTCTTTTATCTCCAGGATTTTTAAAGATGAAAGTGAAAGGGTGATAAGGTTTAGAATTGGGGGTACCTAAATGAAATTAGATTTAATTGAGGTCTAGTGGCAGGTTCGGGGTACGGGGAGTCAAACAGAGCTCCCCTGCAACCCCTTTGGATTCGACGCAAGGATACAGAGTTAAATGAGGTCTAGTAGTGGCACAAGAATCCCCTGTAAAGGAATTTACAGACCCGAAAGCCTAGGTTGATAAAAGAGGTTTATTAAGGGGTTTGGAAGTAAAGTCTAGTTAGTAAAGTTGAAGGTAGAGATAAAAGGCACTGGAACCAGAGTTCCAGTGGGCAGAAATCCTTTGACATGGCTGGCACAAGGCTGCCATGTTTGGGACCTCTGCAAAGAGAGAACTCCAGTCTGGCTCATTTATAATAAGGGGGCTTTGTCTACAAGCTGAAGGGGGCTTATGGGTAGAGTCCCAGGTTGGCTCCTGGCCGGGTTAGAATTTGAATTGAATTCAATGGCTTTTGGGACTGAGCCAGATAACAAAGATGAAACTGTTTGTGCTTAGGGTGGAGTCCCCTCCCTGAGGCAGAATCCAAGGAGGTTTTCTCCTTTAAGGATTTTTCAGAGTTTTGAGGTTTCCTCATCAAGGGGAGGACAAGAAACAAAATACAGGAAACATCTATAAGAATTTTTCTAACAATGACTGTGCTCTATAAGTGCCATTAGGAGCTCTGAAACAGATAGAGAAGAGCAATAGGACTAGAACTAACCTAGAGAAGGGCATTCCTTCTTAGATGGACTTCATTTCAGGATGAAACATGAGTTCTAGAGGTTCTTTTTCTTTTTTTTTTTTTTTTTTTTTTTTTGGTGATGGTAGTTAATTATTTATTTTTGCTAGGTTTTTATTTTTCCAAAAACATACAGGATAGTTTCAACATTCACCTTTGCAAAACCTTTTGTTCCAATTTTTTTTCCTTCTTTCTCCTTATCTCCTACAGACCGTAAGCAATCCAATATATGTTAAACATGTACAATTCTTCTAAACATATTTCCATATTCATCATATTGCACAAGAAAAATCAGATTAAAAGGAGAAAAAAACCAACCAAACAAACAACAATAAAACATGAAAATACTATGTTGTGATCCCCACTCAGTCCCCTTAGTTCTCTCTCTGGGTCCAGATGTCTCTCTCCATTACAAGTCTATTGGAATTGGCCCGCATCACCTCATTGTTGAAGAGAGCCACGTCCATCAGAATTGATCATCCTATAACCTTGTTTCTGTGTACAATGTTCTCCTGGTTCTCACTTCCTTTAGCATCAATTCATGTAACTCTCTCCAGGCCTCTATGAATCATCCTGCTGGTCTTTTTTTTATAGAACAATAATATTCCATAACATTTATATACCAAAACTTACTTATACTCTACAACTGATGGGCATCCACTCTTCCTGCTCTTAAGGTATGACTCGCTCATGCTGCACCCATCTAACCTGGTTGGCCATGAAATGCTCTTCCTCCTCATGTCCACCTCCACCTCCATTTCTAGTTTCTTTTAAGATTCACCTAAAAGGCCAGTTTCTACCTGATCCTCTTAGGTGCTAATGCTTCTCTCTTCCCCCTCTAGCTTTTATTTATTAAAAAAATCTCTAAATTAATACAATGTTCCCTCTTCCATCTCCATCCCCCAATCCAAGCTTTTCTAGGACAGACGCTTTGCTTTTGTTTCTTCCTAGCATAGTATCTTGTGTAGAGTAGGACTTAATGCTTTTTGAATTGAATTAAATAATATTGAAGATTTTAAAAAAGACTTTACCCGAGGCTTTTTGTTTTATTAACATATATGAATATGAATAATATGAATTTAGTATTAATTCTCTAGCAATTTAAGAGGATCGTATACACAAAATCTCATTAATTTGGATGAAGGTATTTGTGCCAGGTATTTTAATTCTGTTTCATAGACAGATGAAAACAATAGGGAAGAAACATTTATTAATATTTACTTTCTACCAGGCATTGTGTTAAATTATCATATACAGGCAAAAAGAAAGTCTAGGATCCCTGCCCTTCAGGAGCTTACATTCTCATGGGAGAAGACAATATGAATAGGAGCTAGAAAGCAGAGAGAGGATAAGGAATATATGTGAGAAATTTTCTCAATTTAAAGTATAGCTGTGAGGGGAATTAATATGGCCGGGTCATTTCCCAAAATGTCAGGGAAAAGCCAGAATGGCAGAGAATGAAAAGGCCTCAGGCACTGAGGGAAGTTCTAGGGTGAGAAGACAGCCTGAGTCACGTTGGCAAAGTGCTAGGGTTAGAATCACAGCTGGCAGGGGATTTTGTTGGGGTAGGGAGCTCCATCAATCAATCTAGATCAGTACCTACTCTGAAGCCGGTATGTTATGAAGGTGGGTACTGACCAGTGAAGTAATCTGCCCAGAGTCACATATCTGTCAAGAGATCAGAAACCAGATTTTTTAGACCTGGTCTTCTTGACTCGGATGCCAGCTTTCTATCCATTCTGCAGTATTGCTTCTGCCACAGTAGGAGTCATAGAGTTGTAGTAGTTAAAAAACTTTTAAAAAAATATTTGCATTTTTCAAATATCATTTCATTCCTTCTCCAAGAATTAGGAGATAGTAATGAACATCTATTGAGCAGGATGTTATATATGCAGGATGCTATCTGATGGCCTATGAGAAGCATAGTTTAGGTAGCAGTTCTCACCCTCCAGGATGTTGTATTTGTAGGCTTGAGTTCCAGTTCACCTTATCCACCATTATTCCTCTGAACCTTTCCTCATTTGTAGAATGGTGGATGGATTGGGGCTGGAGAAGGTCATCTTTAGGGCCACAAAATGTCTAAGTCTGAAATTGCCTAAAAAGAATATTTCATTCAATTTGTACCTGAATAGCAATCCTTTCTGTGACATCCCTGACAAAGTCATCCTGCCGCCTCCTCTCTCCTCCTTCTACCCCCTGAGATCAGATAGAAAATCTCCGCTGGTCAGGACATTCCCAGGTTCTTCAAGTTGTTGGAAAACCAACCCCCAAACCTCCAACCCTGATGCAACCAGTGTAATTCTAGGGAATCTTCTTCTCCTTTGGGAGCTGCCACACAGGGTCTGAGGAGTATTTCACAATGAATTCCAACACTTTCTCTAGGCTGAACACCAGGACACAAAACAAGTTTGATTTTTATTTTCAGGTCTTTTTCGTTAGCTTCTACAGAACCGTAATTATTAGGCCTGAGTGCCCCAGAATGCTGCATACATTTTCTTCTGAAAAGAGCCCATTGAGAATTACCACATGTTTAGACGAGCAGATTAATGTATGCCCCTGTATCTAATCAGCCACATCTCTTTTATAGCCTGCATAATAGGCTGTATAATTATCAGATGCTGAACTGACACCTGGCATAAGGTGAATTTTGAGATGCGAGGTTACTCATCTTCAAACTATAGCCTAGGTTAGGGTTTTGATAAATTATCTATCCTTTAAGAGGCAACCTCCATTTCCATTTTTCATGAGAACATCTTTATTTCTTTTTCCATGGGAACCAAGTAGTAAAATATCTCATGTCTTTTTAAAAACTGGGGCAAAAGCCCTTGAATTTTGAAACTTAAAATTGCTCTGCTTGTGCAGCCTATTTTGAGAGGTGGTGGGGCTGCCTATTAAATGTTTCAGAGGCCTACTATCTGCAAGTGAGAAGAGATAATCAGATTTTTTCTTAGTTTATTAGGTCAATTAAAGGTAATATCATATCATGAATAGTTGTCATCTTTGTTTTCTCTTTTTCTTTGTATGGTCTTACCAGCGAGAACAACAATAATAATTTGTTCATGGATCAGACTTTTTTGTGGGTGCTGGGGGGACTAGGCTACTTTTCTGCAGCTATACACTTTCTGACCTGCTTTTTCCTAATGGAAGCAGGTAATAAGCATAGACCTGGGATGGGAGTTAAGGAGCACAAATTGACTGGTAACTTTGAACATTTTTTTAAAATAAATCTTTTTTTTCCTCTCAATAGTATTGTATTTTTTCAAATAAATATAAAGAGATAGCTTCCAACATTCTTTTTTTTTTTTTTTTTCCCTGAGGCAATTGGGGTTAAGGGACTTGCCCAGGGTCACACAACTAGGGAGTGTTAAGTGTCTGAGACCAGTTTTGAACTCAGGTCCTCCTGACTTCAGGGCTGGTGCTCTATCCACTGCGCCACCTAGCTGCTCCTCCAGTGTTCATTTTTTTTAAAATTTTATTATATATTTTTTTATAATATTATCCCTTGTATTCATTTTTCCAAATTATCCCCCCCCTCCCTCCACCCCCTCCCCTTGATGACAGCCAATCCCATACATTTTACATGTATTACAATATAACCTAGATACAATATATGTGTGTAAATCCAATTTTCTTGTTGCACATTAAGTATTAGATTCCGAAGGTATAAGTAACCTGGGTAGATAGACAGTAGTGCTAACACTTTACATTCACTTCCCAGTGTTCCTTCTCTGGGTGTAGCTGTTTCTGTCCATCATTGATCAACTGGAAGTGAGTTGGATCTTCTTTATGTTGAATATATCCACTTCCATCAGAATACATCCCCATACAGTATTGTTGTTGAAGTGTATAGTGATCTTCTGGTTCTGCTCATTTCACTCAGCATCAGTTCCTGTCAGTCTCTCCAAGCCTCTCTGTATTCCTCCTGCTGGTCATTTCTTACCGAGCAATAATATTCCATAACCTTCATATACCACAATTTACCCAACCATTCTCCAACTGATGGACATCCATTCATCTTCCAGTTTCTAGCCACTACGAAAAGGGCTGCCACAAACATTTTGGCACATACAGGTCCTTTTCCCCTCTTTAGTATTTTTTTGGGATATAATCCCATTAACAGCAATTCTGGGTCAAAGGGTATGCACAGTTTGATAGCTTTTTGGGCATAATTCCAGATTGCTCTCCAGAATGGCTGGATTCTTTCACAACTCCACCAACAATGTATTAGTGTCCCAGTTTCCCCACATCCCCTCCAACATTCATCATTATTTGTTCCTGTCATCTTAGCCAATCTGACAGGTGTGTAGTGGTATCTCAGAGTTGTCTTAATTTGCATTTCTGATAGCATTTTTCATCCAAAGTTTGTTGGGATTGCCTTGCATCACTGAAGCACTGAGAAAGCCTAAGTCTGTCAGAGTTGATCATCGTACTTTCTAGCTGTTGTGTACAGTGTATTCCTGGTCTGCTTGTTTCGCTCAGCATCAGTTCCTGTAAATCTTTCCGGCCTTTTTAAAATCAGCTTGTTCATCATTTTTATAGAACAATAATATTCTATTACTTTCATATACCATAATTGATTCAGCTATTTCTTAACTAATGGGCATCTACTCATTTTCTAATTCTTTGCTACCACAAAAAGAGCTCCCACAAACATTTTTGCACATGTGGGTCCTTTTCCCTCCTTTATGATCTCTTTGTGATATAGGCCCAGTATAGACATTGCTGCGTCAAAGGGGACGCACAGTTGTATAGTCCTTTGGGCATGGTTCCATATTATTCTCCAGAATGGTTGGATCAGTTCACAACTCCACCAGCAATGTATTAGTGTCCCAGTTTTCCCACATCCCCCCCAACATTTGTCAATATCTTTTCTATCATTTTAGCCAATTTTAGAAGTATGAGGTGGAATCTCAGAGTTGTTTTAATTCACATTTTTCTCATAGTGATTTAGAGCATTTTTCATATGAACATAGATGGCTTTAATTTCTTCACCTGAAAATTATCTGTTCATATCCTTTAATCATTTATCAATTGGGGAATAATTTGTAATTTTACAAATTTGACACAATTCTTTACATATTTTAGAAATAAGGCCTTTATCAGAAAGATTGTCTATAATTTTTTTTCCTCAGCTTTGTGCTTCCCTTCTAATTTTGGCTGGCTTGGTTTTGTTTGTACAAAACCTTTTTTAACTTAACATAATCGGTGTAATCCATTTTGCATTTCATAATGTTCTCTAGTTCTTCTTTGGCCTTTAATTCCTCCCTTCTCCAAAGAGGCAAACTATCTCTTGCTCTCTAATTTGCTTATAGTATTACTCTTTATGCCTAAATCATACACCCATTTTGACCTTATTTTGATATGGGTGTGAGATGTAGTTCTATGCTGAGTTTCTGATATATGATTTTTGTGAAATAATGAGTTCTTATCCCAGAAGCTGGAGTTGTGGGGTTTATCAAATACTAGGCTGTAGTCATTGATTATTGTGTCATATTATCTAACCTACTCCTTCATCCACCATTTCTTAGCCAGTACAATATGTTTTTGATGACTGCTTATGCATCTCCTTTTCCCTTTTGGATCTTTTGGTCCTATTGATTTTGTTTTTAGATATAATTTCTATTTGGAAGGTTTATAGTTTTGATACATTCTGGCCCTTCAGAGAAAAAACTTATAAATCCAACAGTAATAGATAAGAAAAGGAGGTCACTTAAAATTTTGAATGGAAGTCTTAATTTTTGTTTTTTATGAATTATAAAAGTACTGATTCTCATAGTTTACAATATTCATTTTTTTATATTTCTAAATTTGTTCTTTTTCTAGACAGGTTTCAATCTAATTATAGTAAATCTGATTTTTAAGCTATGACTCTGCTAGATGTTAGAAATACATAATCTCTTTAAAGCATAACTTTTCTGTAGGAAGCTTCTATGCTGATTGAAGGTATATTCAGACTTCTTCCAAATTAATATCTCTTTTTTCCTCATTTAAATAAAAAAAACTTAATTGAAAGTAGTTTAAAAATTTTTTTATTCGATAATTTTATTTCAAATAATGTAGAATTCATTCATGGATATAATTCATTTTGTATAGAGTTTATGTATATCTGAATGTAGTCTGTAATCACATCTTTTAGATCCATCCTTCTCACCTCCCCAACTATCATGGCCTTAGTTCCTATAATATGACAATATGGTACCTTTCTTTATAGGGCTAAATATTAGTTTAGCTCATTCTCTCTTTCCACAGAGTTAATTAACCAGAAAATGGTACAAGTCTTGATGTTTATATACTTAGATCCCAGAGGAGCTAAAAAAGCTGATCTCAGATGGCAGTAAATTGAATTAGTGTGACAGCCTCATTGAGTTTATAGAGCACTGTGGCAATAAATGTCCCCCACCCCTCTATCCCACCTCCCCTTTAGCCAAGGCATTGAAAGGATTAGTTATCTAGCATTAGAAATGGCTTATTCATCTAAATGTTCCAGGGTCCTCCCCCCGAAAAAGTTTTGCTTATAAATAAAAGTGTGTTAAATACATTATTTAATCTACATTGTATCAGAATGGGTGAGTATATATATATATATATATATATATATATATATATATATATATATATATATATATATATATATATATATATATATATGTATAGGATGTCCCCAGAGTCTCAGTTCAGTTTAAAACTTAAAACTTAAATGGATTTAATAGCTTAAGAGACAAATACAATCCTACTGCACTAAGACATTTAGAACACTTTGAATATGCCAGATGGAATTACATTAAATAAGGAATTTATTGTATAAGAACATTCAGTAAAACAAACATTTATGTCCTCTGATAATCTGATGAGCCTATTTGGATAGACAATGGTCCTAACCAAGGTCACAATTAGATATGTAAACAGCTTAAGGAACAATTGGGTTCACAGACTCTCTCTTAATTCCTTTGACCATTTAGGGCTGCCTGGGTCAGGGACTTCAATAAGTACAAATCAGTCACCACAACTGGGAAAATCAATTCAAATTCATGTTATCTCCACAGTGGGTTAGCAACTTCAGCATCTTTGTGCATCTGAGAACAGTGAGTGCGGAGAATGATTGCACCTTTAGGGCACAGGCTGCTGCCCAAAAGAAAAGCTGGTTTGGCCTTGCTTTGACAGGAAGAGATTTGAGTTCTCTTCCTTAGTAACGTGCAGTGAAGGGACCCAATTTGTTAAACATGAAGGGGATTCTCCACAGCTGCTCATCGGCAGAGTTGGTGGTGGAGACATCAGTAGCCCATGACCCTGCCTCCAGAACAGCACCTGTGAGAAATCTCTAGTTCATCTGCATTCGTTTATTGTAAGGAAAGCAGCAAGTTAGAGTCTTCCCAAGTGATCCTACCACGTTTCCATGGATCTATGTAATTTTATACGTTAAAGTACTTCAGCATTGAATGTCTTCTTTCCTTTTCACCTAGAGGTGAAAGAGAAAGCACAGAAGATTATGTATGTTCTTAATTATATGTAAACAACTGCTTTGCCATTTGTCTGTTCACCATTATGTTGTGCATAATGATTTGTGAACATATGTATTGTTATTTCTTTCATTAGTATGTAGCCATGACACTGAACATTAATCCCAGCAGTCAGAGAGATACTTGATTTTTTTTTTTTTTTTGGAGGGGTGTGTGTGGAAGATGGGAGGGAACCTAAGGGAAAAATCAATTAAATCTGGCCATTATGAGACATTATGAGTGTAAAGTTATAAGTGTGTTATAGAGCTGACAGACCAAGTCCCAGGAGTGCATGTGTTCCTTTTTCCCTTATTAAATCACCATCCAAGTTATGAGTGACATGGGAATCAATAGAGTAGGACGTCGCCATTGTGGCTGCAAAGATAGCATCCCATTGCTGATGATTTTAGGAGCAAATATTGGAGAGATATTTTACCTCAAAAGTTTTTAAACTACTTATCAGCAATGGCATCGCATAATTATAATTACTCTAGCATTAGCTTTCAATTAGTAGAAGGGAATAATTTTTCCCTAGAGATGTGGCACTCACAGACATTCGCATCATGTTTTACAGTCATATTAAGTCATAGGATTTTTTTACAATAAAAATTGTCTTGGATATAACATAAAGCATAATTCTTGTCAAGATATGTCACAACTCTTAATTCTAGCCCTTCCGTTTTATGAAAATAATAGAAAATAAAGAGTGACAAAAGAAAAATGCTGGCTCAACAGCACCAGATCAAATACACTTTGGGGTGACATATTAGCAGTCATCTCCCAACAACCAAATATTTCCCTTCCTATTTATAGTATCATGTATTTAGAGTGAGTATACCTACTCTTAGCTTTTTATACAAGTTCATTAGGATTCTACTATTCAGAAATAAAGACATTTTTACTGATATAAGACTAAACATTGTCCACAAGGAACACTCTTGTAACATCATTCGATCATTATGGATTCTCCTTGAGGGGGTGAATATTATATATACCCATGACTTTCTAATAAGATGAATTGTTTGTTATATACATCTTCAGGATTATGTAGTAATGTCCCTAACAGCTTTGCATATCTTAGGATAAAAGAGGGATAGCATTTCAGTTATAAGTATGGGGCCAATGTAACTTCTTCATATCTATTCTTTGTTCCTCTGTTAGACACAAGCCAAGTCAAGCAGTAAAAGCCTATTACATCTACTGAGTGCAATGGAGAAACAGTTATCCTGATAGATAGATTTTAGAGTTATTTATCTTTTTGTGCATGTAATGGAGGCCTAATTTGCTACAAGTAGCAAATTTGTATTTTTTTAATTCCAAATTTATTTTATTTGAAAGCAATTCTTGGAATATTGAAAATTATTTTAATATGTAAATGGAAAATAAAATACTATTTAACAAAATAGTTTAAAATATTTATCATGTTATTTATTTATTTATCAAGAAAAGTGATTCTTGGACATATGATAGACATAACTTAGTTTTTTTGAGAGACAGGATTTCTTTGGTGTGTATATTCCCTCTACTAATGGGTTATGATGTCTCCATGCCTTATCAGAGAGTGTTGTGGTTGTTGGGATTGAACAATTTCTTCAACTCTTTAAATCCACCTCACATTTGAGATGTGCAGGTCATCCCTGTGTACAAGCGTCATTCCTTCTGAGTTCAGAAGGACTTCCCAGACCCTGTCCATCGTTAGCATGGACTTCAAGAACCCAGAAAAGTTAAAAAAAAATACCTGTCCTGAAGGAGGCAACATAGAAATAAAGAGGAAATACAGGTATATGTTGAATAGAGGGATATCACTCTGGAGGGAAAGCCTCCGGTGATTGGGGAAGACTGGGATAGGAATCATAAATGGTTGGTCATTTGCAGAAGGTGGCAGTTTGAGGTAAGTCTTGGTTGAAGCCAGAGATGCTAAAGGTAGGAGGTGAAGGTGGAAAACCTTTTGGGTATGGGCTTTTTTTCTGGTTAAACATAGATGTGCACAGTCCCTCCCTTTTTCAGCATTTTTGGAGGGCCTCCAAATGGATGTGATTAAATGACCACCATTAGCACGACCTTGCATGTCTTCTTAGCCACATTGGAAATGTTTGAGCCAAATATTTTTATATTTTGTTAACATGCTTTTGTCCCCATGATTTAGCTTATCAGGAGTCTCTGTGCAGGTTTAACTTGGGAAAAAATGACTATTCACTTTTTCTTCTGAATAATGCCTATGCATCTTTAAGGTAATAAGTACATTTCTGTGCAGCCCAGCTGTTATGCAAGACTAATTGGTCAACCCTGAGAGGGATGCTGTGCACCTGCTAACCTGCTGTCACTTCTGGGGACCTTCCTCCATTTTGGGAGCCTCACTGAAACATCATTTTCATTAGTTATCTTCCAAATCATATCTGACTAGCTTTGTTTTCCTGGGATTTTTTTTTCTTAGGTTAGGTTTTTATATTTTGGGAAAAGGAATAAGATTTATTCAGTTATTTCTTGGGCTAGAACTAGTAGCTAAATGAGTTACTCAGAGGGTATTGAGTTCCTCAGTAAGCCAAAAGAATTAACATTCCTCTCAAAATAGCAAACTTATACCCAGCAAAGAGTTTGCTCACTTGTATTTTCTGGGATTTTTCTTCTGGATTTTTCCTTCATCAAATCTCTGAATTATGAAAACATGAATATGTTTCTGATATAAAATCATAATTTTCCTTTTTCTCCTGTCTTTCTCTAGGAAGAACGTATTGTGAATCATATGGCAGCAAAAATTATAGAGAACGTCTGTACTACCTTTTCTGTCCAAGCCCAAGGCTTTATCACAGGAGAAATTGGACCAGTTTTATGGTACCTCTTCAAACATTCCACTATAGACTCTCTAAGGATAACAGCTATATCGGTGAGATTCCCTCTTCATTACCATGTTCTCGGGTTCATTAGTATGAATTCATGCTAAGTGAATTTTGTGGTGACAGAAGAGTAGGGATATGAATGAAGATGCTTGGGCATCCATAATAAGACCAGAGAAGTCATATTTTCCTTCTGCTCAAACAGGAAATCTACCAAGGGATTGGTGGGAAGTTTTTCTTCTCTATTTTGATGAATTAAATATTTTATTTTCCCCCAATTACATGTAAAAATAATTTTTAACATTTGTTGCATAAAACTTTGAGTTCCCGATTCTGTCTTCTCCCTTCTTTTCCCCTCCCTCTTCATTGAGAAGGCAAGCAATTTGGCATAGGTTGTTCAGTGTTGCAAAACACATTTCCATATTAGCCATATTGTGAAAGAAAATACAGACCACAAAAAAAAACTGAAGAAAAAATTTACAAGTTAAAGAAATATGCCTTGATCAGAATTCAAACTCTTAGCAATTTTTTTCCTTTGGAGATGGATTGCATTTTCCCTCAAAACTCCTTAGGGCATTGCATTGGATCGTTGTATTGCTGAGAAGAGCTGAATCTTTCACCAATGATTATTGTATTCAATTTTGCTGTTACTATGTATATAGTTCTCCTGGTTCTTCTCATTTCACTTTGCATCAGTTCATGTAAATCTTTCCAGGATTTTCTGAGAACATTTTGCTTGTCATTCCTTAAAGTACAAGAGTATTCTGTCACAACCATACAGCATCACCTGTTCAGCCATTCCCCATTTGATGGATATCTCTTCAATTTCCAATTTTTTTTGCCACCACTTAAAAAGCCACTATAAATATTTTTGTACATATACATCCTTTTCCTTTTTATCTTTTGCCTCTTTGGGTTACAGACCTAGTAGTGACATTGCTGGATCAAAGGTTTCCTAGCCCTTTGGCCATAGTTCCAAATTGCTCTCTAGAATGGTTGAATTAGTTCACAGCTCCACCAGCAGTGCATTAGTGTCTCATTTCCTACCCCCATCTTGGTGGGAAATTTTAAGAGGATTATAGAGATCACAAAAATTCAATTCCTAATAGATGGTATGTGTGTGTGTATGGGGGTGTATGTGAGAGTAGGAAAATATAAATGCCAGCTTCGTCTGTTCTTTGGACCCTTCCCTGACAGTTCATGTTGAATTAATTCATCTGCTCACAATGGTTGAATACTCTCCTGCAGAAAACATCAGTAAGGTGGACATGAAAAGGATTTATTGATAATAGCTCACATTTATTTCACACTTTGAGTTTTGCAAAACATTTTACAAACATTATTTCCCTTTTTCTCAGTATAATCCCGGGAGTCAGGTTAGCTCCATTTTATAGAAGAGGACATGGAGTCAGAGGATTTAGATGATGCCATGAGGGAGTGGCTGAGGTGAGATTTGAGCTCAGCACTCTCTCCATGGTGACTCCCCTTGTCCAAGGTATTGAGGACAGTATTCCGGGCCTTTGCAGGCAGTCCCAGATCATGCTCCCTTTAGTGTCTCAGGGTTCTGGCTGAGCCTCCTCTGCCCTGAGCATGTTGTCCCTGTCCCAGACCATTGTTCTCCCTGGCATGGCTTCTCCATGGTGACTTGGCTCGTTCCTCCGCCATTGTGGATCTTAGTTAGCTGTAGTTAATCAATCCCGGCACTGGATTCCCGAAGGAATTTGGAGTTCCCAAGGCTGGTTCTGACCCAGCAGCTGCTCCTGCTAGCTGTGATGTCCCAGCCAGATCTCCAAGTGCTCCCAAGCTTGTTCTCAGCAAGAATGACCCCCTGAGACTCTTGTGCTTTGAGCACTTGTGAGGGGAGGACAAGGACTCTGGGGGCCTTCAGGATCCCCTTAGCCAGGGACACTTGGATAAACTGCCAAGAGAAGGACTGGGGGAGGGGACGGGCACCCCAGTCACGGACATTGCTGAGTGCTGGCAGGACTGGGACTGGCTCTCCTGGGGTCACAGGGGCTTCTTGAGACCCAGGCCCCAGTCAGTCCTGGACCGCAGCAGTAACCCGGTTTTTCGCATCTTCATTACGTTTCCTCCACAGTAATGACATTCTTCTTGAGTTTGTGGCTTTAGAATAAGTACAAGATCTTATAGGCAGACATGGTCAGTGCTGGGGGTGATTTTAAAGATTCCTGAAGGAGGGTCACATGATCCCCTCTGAACCTGGGGGTGCCTGGCCAGTAGTCCTTTTTTTTTTTTTTTGAGGGAAAGTTAGCTCTTCATCTTAAATTTTAAAATAACAATAGCCTTTTATTTTCAAAATGCATGCAAAGAAAGTTTTCAACATTCACCCTTGTAAAACCTTGCGTTCTAAATTTTTCTCCCTCCCTTCTCATCTCTACTCTCCACTAGACAAGTATTACAACATAGGTTAAACATGTGCAATTGTCTAAACATATTTTCTCATTTATCATGTTGCCCAAGAAAAATCAAATCAAAAGAGAAAAAATGAGTAAGGGGGTAAAAAGCAAGCAAACAACAAAAAAGGTGAAAATACTGTGTTGTGATCCCCATCAGTCCCCATAACCCTCTCTCTGGATGCAAATGGTTCTCCCCATTGAAAATTGGCCTGAATCACCTCATTATTGAAAAAGCCACGTCCAATACAATTGATCATCACCTAATCTTGTTGCTGCCGTGTACAATAATCCCCTGGTTCTGCTCACTTCACTCAGCATCAGTTCCTCTAAATCTCTCCAGGCTTCTCTAAAATCTTCCTGCTGGTCGTTTCTTACACAACAGTAATATTCTATAACATTCATGTACCACAGTTTATTCAGCCATTCTCCTGCTGACATGACCCAGTAGTCTTGGTAGAGATCGCTCCCGCTCTGGATCTGCTGGGAAGTTGGAAGCTGCTGTGCCAGGGGCATAGATCTCCTCTCCCTCCATGCTTCCCAAGGTTCTCTAAAGCTAGAGGTGTAAGCGATATTGATCTCTTCACCATCTCACTTTGGAAGCTTTTTCCTTCTTCTGCCCCTCCAAAGGACCATTGGTAGCTGTGCTGGATCAAGGAAGGTGGTTTGTAGATTCACATGTCCTGCAGGAAACCCTTTCTTGTATGTCTTGGAAACCATACTGGCTAGACTGAGGAACTGCTTTAGTTAGATGGCCATTAGAATTAACTGGGAATAGAAAAGATACTTAGAACAATAGGACACTTGTGAAGAAAACCATTTTTGAACATTATTTTAGTAATGATGATAAATGTCCTATTCCATACACTCATATCACTCAAGAGCAAATCAAAAGAATTCTTTAGCTTTTTCTTCCTTAAGTGCATTCACTTATGTTTCTCAGAGACAGATAGGCTTTACTTTTGAATTCTTCTCTTTCTTGGAAAATTGCACAGATGAAGTAAATTCCAAGAAAATGGACATTTTTAGGAAAAACACAACAGGTTCTTTCTTTCCCCTGCATTATTTATAAACTGTTAGTTCCTTTTAGTGTCCAAAATCAATCCTGAAAAATTTACTTTAGCCATTTAATCTCTTAGATTAAGGCTTTAGAATCATAGATTGTTTTTTTTTTTTTTTTAATTACTAAAATATAAGTCCTTAAAGTGCCTTTAAACTCTACTTTTCCTCAGTTGCTTAGAAGCCTTCCATAGATACTGAAATCAAGACTCAAAAGCCTTTTGAGAGGTTATTTTCCATTAAATCTAAATCTCCTATATGTTTTTCAAAATGGAAAATCTACTGGGCTTTCAAACAACATTCTTAAGAGGAGGCATTTTAGTCGATCCAAATAAGGCTTTGAATCCTGTGTTTATAACTAGTCTAGAGAAACCCTTTTACCAAGAAGTTCCTCCATTTTAATTGCATAGGGATTTTGTATCAATAGAAAGTCAAGTTTTGCTGTGCCAGCTGCTCCAAGAATCTTTACAATGCTAATGAGACTGATTGTTTCTCTGTGTCGAAATCACTGTTGGGAGAACTCTTAATTTATTTGAAAACATTCTGATTGTGGTGAGATCCGTAGGGAATCCATTTAAAATGCTCCTTCATTCTTTTTTGTCCTTGGGTTAAAAAATAATTAAACAATTCTCTTTTGGTTTCACAGAGGATAGTTTTCTTAGATTCATTACAAACTCCATTTTTGAAACTTTTCAGATGCCCTAATTACAGCTTTCTGTAATCGGATCCTATTTAACATGTTCCTTTTTTCCTCTCTCTTCATATTATAGTTATAATTTCTCTAATAGAAATAACACTAATTTTAATTTTAATTTCCAGATCCTTATTTCTGTTTCTTTCTAATCTGTTCTGTAGAATTTGTCCTCTTTTCTACCTTCTGAGATGAAATTATGCTAAAAATGACTTATGGGCATTTCATCTCTAAAGAATGCAACTTTGGAACTTGGGCCTTTCCATTGTATTGTACCGTATTGCATTGTGTTGCATTGTGTTGGATATTTTGCATTGTGTTGTGTTGTATATATAGTATTGTCTAAATTTTTTGTATTGTGTTGTATTGAGTCCCCCCCCTTTTTTTTTTTAACTAAATGGGCTCTATACAACCAATGGGCTCTATACAACCAATGTGAGGCTATTTGGTGAGGAGGAAGTGAGGAGAGAATAAGATTTCACTTGGAACAAGTAGATCTCACTGTGAGTCCTGGTTCTGACACTGAAGTGTGTGATCAGGGCCTTAGCCAGATGAATTTCAGATTCCTCATGGGTAAAATGAGCAGAACAATGCACTTCTTACCTCATAGGGGGTCAGCATAAAGCCTTCTTTCAATATGAACTATTTTTATTAAGTGTTTACAGCCATTTGGATGAGTTGCTTCATGAATCCACCTTGTCTCCATTGTTCACCTTTACACACTTTCATTCTGCCCGTTACACACTTTTCATTCACACACACACACACACACACACACGTTTCCTTTCCTATTTCCATGGCTCCCAGCCTGGAAGGCCCTCCTTTGCCACCCCCACTTCTTAGAATCCCTGACCTCCTTCAAAGAACAGCTCGGTTTTGTCCCCCAATGGAAGAAAGCCTTTCTTGATCTTGGGACCCACTAGATCCTCTTCATGCTTCCCCGCCTCCATCTGCCCCAGAAGTTACCTTGCATGTATTTTGTACATACTTCCGTGTGTGTGTGTGTGTGTGTGTGTGTGTGTGTGTGTGTGTGTGTTGTTTCTCCATAGCATTTGAGGGTAGGAACTATTTCATTTGTCTTTTTTTATCTCTGTGTTCTAGAAAAATGTCCGGCACTTAGTAGCATTTTGTTGACTAATTGATTTCAGGCCAAGGTCAGGGTTTTATAGTTCCTTCTATCAGTCCTTCCTTTCAAGTAATAATAAATGAGAAAGCATTTATTAAGTGAAAAGAATAGTGTTAAGTACTTGGGATATTCAGGCATACTTTGGAGATATCATGGATTTGGCTCTATAAAGGATATTGGCTGCAATAAAGTGAATATTTCAATAAAGCAAGTCAAACGGTTTTTTGGTTTCCCAGTGCATATAAAAATTTTGTTTACACTATACTGTAGCCTGTTGAGTGTGTGATAGTATTATGTCTGGAAAAACCCTCAATGCACCTCATTAAAAATACTTTATTGCAAAAGAATGCTAATCATCATCTGAACCATCAGTGAAAGCTATAATCTTTACTGCTGAAGGGTTTTGCTGCAGACAGATCAGGGTGGTGGCTGCTGAAGATTGAACTGGCTGTGATGATTTCCTTCTCTCCCTCTCTCCCCCAAATATCATTACCTGCAACTTGCAATAAAGTGAAGTGCAATAACATGAGATATAGAAAAGCAAGACAGCCTGTTCCCAAGGAGCTCACATTCTGATGGGGGAAACAAGGGGCAACTCAGAGAGATCGGTGCCATGGTCCTTAGAGTGCAGTGGGGGCAAAGCTGAGGATAGTGCCGCTTCTGTAGTGTAATTTCCACTGATAGAACCATTACCCGTTTCCGATGAAAGCGCCAGCTTCTTTAGGAGCTAGAACTTTCTTTTCTAAACTTAAAGGCCATAGCTGCTGAGGAGGTGGGGGCTGGGGCACCCCGAGAGCCGAGAGCCACATGCCAGTTTGGCGACCAAGGTCAATTCCCTGGATGGTGGCTGCTGAGGCTGGGGAGATCTTGGGCTCTGGGAATCCAGGTTCTGGGCTGTTTCCATCCAGATCAGAGAAGACATGGTGATTGTGAGTGTGCGGCTTGCCTGCCGTGCGCTTCCTCCGGCCTGTCCCTCTGGATGCCCTGATGCTTTTAGGTTGACTTGTGAGTACAGTTGGCTGGCAGATTCAGCTCCGCGTGTTCCACCTGAAGTGCAATCTGGCTGCTCTGTTCTCTGGATTCTTCCCAGCCCTTCCCTTAGTAAATCTTCCTTTCTAGGTTTTGGAGCTGCCCCCTGCTTTCAAACTCAGTCTAATTGCCTCATTGCTGGCAGCAATGTGCACCTTTATTTGATTTGATTTTTTTTTTTAGGGGGGGTGACTGCCTATAATAGTTACTCCAGTCTGAAACAAATTATTTTTCTTTAGAAAAGCTTCCTATTCCCTTCCTTTCCCTCCTCATCTTATTGTCAGCTTCATCTCAACCAGGATATTAGCATTTCTAATATCCACTTTTACATTTAAATAACTTTTGATTATAAATTGGGATTTCAGTTTAAATTGCAGGCAGAATATTCCATGTTTATTATAATAAATGCTTTAATAAAACTATAAATAATTCACTCAAAGTTTAGATTTCTCCCAGGACAGAAGGTCTGTGAATTAGCTATTTGTCTTAATACAAGGTTGAAATGGTATCTAACATATTTAGTTAATAAATCAAAAAAAATTGAATGCAAAGTCTATATTTCCTAATTTGAGAGTCGAGTTATTGCTTCATATAAAATTCATTAATTTCTTCCATCTTCCTTTTATAATAAAGGGAAGAGAGGAGGAACAAAATATGGCAACACTTGCTGCTTACCCAAGATAAATTTCACTTGGGGAACATGGTAATACAAATAGATTATCTAATAAAGCTGCTCTTCTGTCTGCCCAGGCTCTGTGCAGAATCACGCGCCATTCCCCTAACGCTTTCCAGAATGTGATTGAAAAGGTGGGCCTGACTTCAGTCATCAACTCCTTGGCATCTGCCATCTGCAAAGTGCAGCAGTACATGCTGACCTTGTTCACTGCTATGTTGTCCTGTGGAATTCACCTTCAGAGACTCATTCAAGAAAAGGTTGGATTTTTCATTTGCTCTACATTGCAAATTGTGTTCAAGTTTTGCTTTTTTTGTTTTATTGTTTCCCTCTGCCTTTCTTTCTCCTTATGACTTTTACTTTTACCAGATCATAAGAGATGAACATTTAACACATATTCAACCTGAATTTTAGCATCTTTGCAACGTCCATCAATTATTGCTGGATGTGACCCCTGAGGACAAACAGAATAAGACTAACTCTCCTTTCCTTCATGATAACTTTTAAGATAAGTATAGAGAGCTACCAGTTTTCTCCTCCATTTTCTCTTCTCTCAATTAAACAACCTCAGGTCATTCAACAAATCTTATGGAATGAAAGGTAAAACCTCTCACAACCCTGGTCTTCCTCTGGAACATTTTTTCAGCATATCAGTGTTCAGCCTAAATCAGGGTACCAGTAATTGAAAACAGCATTAAAGCCCTAGTCATCTTCCCATCATGCTGTTCTAATTTTCTGAAAAAGGCAAGGCCGGTTAATTTTATTTATTTATGTTTTTAAAAATAGCTTTTTGTTTTCAAAATAAATGCCAAGATAATTTTCAATATTTACCCTTGCAAAAACCTTGTGCTCCAAATTTTTCCTCCCTCCCTTTTCCTCACTCTCTTCCCTTAGACAGCAAGTAATCCAATATATATTAAATATGTGATAATTCTTCTATACATATTTCCACATTTATGAATTATACTGTATAAAAAGTAATTAGATAAAAAGGAAATAAAAGGAGAAAGGGAAAAAAGCAAGCAAACAATAACAAAACAAGTGAAAAAAACTATGTTTTTCCAGACATTCAGTCCCAACAGATGGCTCTCCCCATCACAAATGTATTGGAATTGGCCTGAATCACCTCATAGTTGTAGAGTCACGTCCATCAGAATTGCTCATCACTTAATCTTGCTGTTATTGTGTACAATGTTCTCTTGGTTCTATTTATTTCATTCAGCATCAGTTCATTAAGTCTCTCCAGGCCTTTCTGAAGTCCTCCTTCTGGTCACTTCTTATAGAACAATAATATTCCATAACATTCCTCTACTATAACTTATTCGGCCATTCTCTAACTGATGGGCATCCACTCAGTTTCCAGTTTCTTGCCCCTACAAAGAGGGCTGCCACAAACATTTTTGCACATGTGCCTTTTCCCTTTCTTATGATCTTTTTAGGATATAGGCCCAGTAGAGAGACTGCTGGATCAAAGGATATGCACAGTTTGATAGCCCATTGGGCATAGTTCCAAAATGCTCTCCAGAATGGTTGGATCTGTTCACAACTCCACCAGCAATCTATTAGTGTTCCCACATCCCCTCCATTATATTTTCCTGTCATTGTCAATCTGAGAGGTCTGAGGTGGTATCTCAAAGTTGTCTTAATTTGCATTTCTCTGATCAATAATGATTTAAAGCATTTTCCATATGACTAAAAATGGCTTTAATTTCTTCATCTGAAAATTGTTGTGTTCTTTATCAAGTGAAGAATGGCTTGTATTCTTATAAATTTGAGTCAATTCTCTATATATTTTAGAAATGAAGGCCAGTTAATTTTAGCAAAACAATTTAAATCCTTGGAATTATAGAAAGCATAAAATGTTAAGATGAAAGAGACTTGAGTCCTGTTGATCACCTTGTTTAAAATAAATTTCTTCAGTGAAGCTGTTTTTGTTCCATATGCCCATTTTGGGGAAGGAAATATTTAAGCAATAGCAATATTGTCCCTAGTGCTCCCATTGTCTGTTCCATATTTTACTTCTGGTCTCCATCTCCTCTGTTCCCAATAGTTTCTGGCCACCCAGATAATTTCTTGTTATTGTTTTTGGTTGGTTGGTTAGTTGGGGTTTTTTGAGGCAATTGGGGCTAAATGACTTGTCCAGGGTCACACAAGGCAGCAAGTATCTGGACCTAGATTTGAACTCAGGTCCTCTTGACTCCATGGCCAGTGCTCTATTCATTGTGCCATCTATCTGCCCCCCAGGTAGGCTTTTATGCTCCTTGTAAAGGCCCTGTCTGATACTCTCCTCATAACCTGGAAGAGGTTTTTTACAGAGTCTCCCACTGTATCCTGGGCCGTTGTCAGTCATCCTGACCCATGTCTGGCAGTTGCTCTCCCATAAGTCTGGAGGAGAAGGTGAGGCTGGTGGCCCTGCCCAGCTTGGCCTTTTTAAAATCCAAGTCACTGAGTCAAACCACCCCCTCCCAATGTCACTGGTCCTCTTTGAGAATGAAGATGAACAATAAACTGCCAACAACGAACATTTGGAAAGTACTCTCGGTGCTGGCACCCATTTGGTTTCCATGACAACCCTTCAGAATAGGTTTTACAGCCCCACCTTACAGATGGGGAAACTGAGAGATTGGGACTCGCTCCTCAGGGTCCCAGGGAGGATACAGGCCTTGGTCGAGCATCCTTTACGTACCTCTCTGCCGCCTTTCACACCCTAGTAGCTATGACGTTTCTGACTGCTTTGGCATGGACCTGGTAGTTTGTGGGGGTGGATGAACACCAAAGAGAAAGGGAGGAAACTTGGCTTCATCCTCCCTTTGCCCCTGAGCTAGCTGGCCATGGAAGGCTGAGCCGACATCGATTATCTCAAGACTGTGGTGTATTAAAAGGTGGGGGTAAGAGTAAGTGATTCCAAATTCCCTTGATTATATTCTACAAATACCAACACAACATTTCCATTTACAGTCTAAACTCGTCTGATATTCAACATTTGAATTCAACTGGTTTTGATTTCTAAGTTCAAATATAGTCACGTATCTTGTCATTGCATTCCTGACCTGATGCATTCCATTATCATAAATAATTGCCACTATTCTGTGTTTGTTGAGCCTGTGGAAAAGCCATAGACTGGGATGAATCCTCTGAGAATTTGTTCTTATTTCCTTGTTAATAGACTTAATTTTATGAAGTGTAGGAAAGAGCTATTTCCTCCATACTTTGTATTCATTATTGTTACTAAAATTCTTCCAAAGTTCCTCCTTATTATCATTCTATCATTTTACAATACTAGAAAAAACCCACTTCTTTTGTGCTCAAGTATTTTTGGTAAAGGAAAGCATTTATTTAATTTCAGTACAGATCAGGATCTGTTCCATGAACAATTGAATAACTTACTGAAAGGAGAAAAAATAAAATCAATATACATTTTTGTACATTCTTTATTATTGGTAAGCAAACTTAAATATATTTTTAGAGAAATAAAATGTGCAATGTAATGTACAAAATTTATTTTGTTACTTTTTATTACCAATAATACTTTGAAGTATACTCATGGTTGGTGACAATAAACAGCTTTGCCTCTCAGCACATAACCCTTCAGTCTTGCAGTGCATCTGGGATCTCTTTAATGGTGGGGGAGGCTTCCTTCTATGCCTTCTCACTTGGTGCCATTTTGGACTGTGCCCTTCGATTGGTGTTTCTTTGAAGATCTACTTCATTTAGGATGAACATTCTAAGCCTAATGTTCTTGAACTTTTTAAAAGAGCATTTTGAAAACTGTATTTCAATCCAGTTTGTAATCCTGTTTATTTTATTTTGTGCATGTAAGGATCTTATTCTGGGAAGGAATTGCCAGGAGCTCCATGCCCCAGAGAAGGTCAGGAGCTCTTGCTTGTGGGCCACATTGTGAGCACCAGTGCAGCAATTGAGCTCTCAGTCCTACCTCTTAGTTCACTTTTTGGGGTATTTCAGTTGGGCCTGCCCTCTGACTTTTCTGACCATACATTTCCTAGTTGATGTCTTTTACGTCTGTCACATGAAGTGGTGTGCTCTGGCCTAGTTGTGTCCCATATGTGCCTCATCAATGTTTTTGGTTTGCCTCAAATTTTGATTCTTTGCAGATTCTGGTTGTACTGTTCATTGCAACTGTGCAATGTTATCAGAACCATATTAGTGTCATGAAGTCAAGTTTTTAACTGTTAGGAAATAGGTCTAGGTCATTCTAGACAATTTAGAAAAGCAGTCTAGCATGCTCTTTTCCTTCTCCAGGTCTGAGCTTAGCTATATGAGAACTGGTGTGGCCCAGTGGCCATTCCTGTTAATGGCAAATTAACTTTTTACCAAATTAAGTCCTGTTTAATTTTCATACTTTAGCCCAATTATTCCTCAAGGCCATTTACAGGATGATAATTAAGAAAGAGAGCTTAATAGCTACAGCTAAATTTGGGAATAGACAGTTCTGGAGGCAAAACAGCCAGTCTTTCCAGTTGGATAGGAGGAGCTGAATCCTATGGCAGCTTACTGAAGTCCAGGTGATATAGGCCCATTGACTTGTTTTTTAGACTTATACTAAGGTCAGAAAATAGAGGGTCATTGTCCATACTTGTTCTGGATCAGACTATGGAAGCACTAAAAGCTTCCAGGTCCCTAGGTTGGGTTGTTCCTGAGAGCCTGGAATAATAACACTCCTGTTGTGATGGTTCAAGTTGTTTTGAGTCTTGTCCAATTCTTTGTGACTATCCTTGGAGTTTTCTTCGCATCTCCAAGGAGTAGTTTGCCATTTCTTCCTCTAGCTCATTTTACAGATGAGAAAACTGAGATAAACAGGGTTAAGTGACTTGCCCAGCCTCACATAGCTAGGAAGTGTCTGAGGGCAGATTGCACTCTACCCACTCTGCCATGAAGCTGCCCATAACAACACACAGCATCCATCAAAAGGAGCAATAGGATCATTTCAGATCTTCCTTCCAGAAGTGCAGCAAAACCCAGCCCTAATAAAAAGCATGAAGTCAAGAAGTAGGCTGGGAGAGTGAGCCAACCAAAATGAATTCCAACCTCAAAAAATCCTCTTATGAGAACAGCGATATTCAAGACACAAATCCGGAGGAAGAGAATGACTCCAAAACTTTTACAAGCAAGTTCTCAAAGAAAAACACAGTTTGTGTATAAGTTGAAGTAGAATTTCTGGAAGAGTTGAAGCAAGAAATTTTTTAACTTAAAATGTTTTTATAAATGAAATGAGAGAGAGAGAGAGAAATGAAACTGGAGGAAAAATTTGGAACAGAAAGGTGTGTGATGGATAAAATAATTGCTAAGTGAATCATACAAGAATGTTAAAGCCATATTCAAGCAACAAACTCCTTGAAAATTAGGAAAATTAGAGATCAAGTAGAAGCCAATGAATTCAATAGGCAATAAAAATCTTTTAAAAAACTTGAATTATCATAGAGAAGTAGCATCTCAAAACCAATAGGTAGCATAATAAGGGACTGGCACCAGGAGCTATCCCCATAGGGAGTCGTTAAATCTACTTCCCCAAACTCATCCCCATTGATTCATACCCAAATGCTCATCTACCTCTACCTGAGGTGACCCAGAGCTCTTCCCCACTTTGACCCTTGGATCAACTATTCTCTTTCCAACATCTCATTTTTGTAGGGACAGTCTGTTCTGCCATTGATCACCAAGGATCTTGGGATCTTGCTATCTGTCCTGATACTTTGCCTGCCAATTCTCAAATTATTATTCCACAATGCCTTATGCCCATACACTGTGACTCTTTAAGAGAATAAGTTGTAAAGATGATGAAAATTGCCACTACTAGAGTTTCTTCATCTAGAAGTTTTCTGTTTTTTTGAAATCTAAAGTTTATGTCCCTGTCCTTCACATAATTGTAAAGAAAATAAATATTAGTAATTTTCATGGGCCAGGCACTGGCAGCTGGAGTGATTAGGAAGAGGTTTCATATAGAAGGTGGCACTTGAGTTATGTTTTAAAAAATACTAAATATTTTTCAACTATGCTAAAGTAGCAAATTTATTCATTTAAAACAGTATATTTATTTTATAGTCTTCTGTTTAGCAGAATAGCCAGACTTAACTGTTTATTACCTGTGTAACATTGGATAAGTCATTGACTTCTCTCAACCTTTATTTTCCCATCTATAAAATGGGAACAATAATGCCTATGTAGGTACTATAGAGGGTTTAAGTATCAAGTAAAATATAGAAAGCTCATCGCACATCTTAAAATGATATATAAACGGCAGTTATTATGATTAGATGCAATGTTAACAATTTTCTGGGAAGGTCTTTAGCAAGTATATGTTGGATTATGATAATATTTAGTACAATTTAAGTTTGCCTAAGCTATATTATTACCCTCTATAGGAAATCATCATAAGAGAATTTATTTTGAACTAGCAAATTTTTATTTTTAAATAAAGAATTTTTTAAAACAGTTAGACTATAATACCATGATTTTATCAGTGTTTTCAAATTCAAATAGATCTGTTGAAAACCATATATGCTCAAAGTACCATGGCTTAGAGTTGCATTAAATGCATGGTTACAACCCCATCATTACTTCCTGTATAAATTTAAGCCCTTTTAATTCTTCTGCTGTAATAATACAATAACTTTATATGCAGAGAGGATCTTTGAAATCACTAACAAATTTGCTTCCCTCGCCTTGTCTTACCCCTATCTTTTTAAGGTTATAGGATCACAGTAAGTTATTTTTAGAGATTATCACAAGTTACAGCTTTTAAAGTAAAGGTTTGATTTGAGTTAGGCTAGAAGCAGCTTTGATCATTGAAACTGAAGGTTTTGGTGGGAATTAGACACATACACAAACACATAGAATTGTGTAAATGAGAACATGATAGCATTCAAAAGGATCTTTTTTTTTTCTTTTTTGGTTAATGTCTCTCTTATAATATCCTTACCTCATTTTAAAAAATGCTGGTCAAGGTTGATTTCTTGGGAAATTTTCAATAGCCTTACTCTATGATTGAAATAAAAAGTATCGATGGAAAATGTCTTTGTGGAAGAAAAAAGAATTATATCTGTGAAAAGGATTGTCTTATTTGCCTTTTGGACTTCATTTTCTGTGTACTTTCTTTAGCTCATCTGAAAGTGTTGATCTCTGGAGAAATTTCAGCATTGCATCTTCTGTCAGGAGTGCCTTCTAAAGGTACAGAGAGGTCTTATTTTGCAGTATTCTCTCCACAGCTTCCAGGGCTACTGGTGATGATTGGGGTGGTGGCAGGTGAATAAAACTCCTGTCTGGAAGTAGACAGGTCATTTGCAGGTAGCTATGAACCTGGCTTGGATGTAAAAGAGCCAAACAAGAAAGTCACTGATTGGGATGAGCTGTGCTTAAAGGCACATGAAAGGGATGTCCCTCCTGGAGGTAAAGAAACTGGGAGGTTTAGAGGTGCATCTTCTTTCCTTGCTTTATCACGGGGAGAGGGGTGGTGCTCAGGGCTTTGACTTGGTTCCTAGTACTCTCACATATACAAACACTGAAAATTTATGAGGTGAATTGTATCATCAGGATCCGCCCAGTCCTGTATTGCTTGTTTTCTGGAGTTTGGAGTGAGATTTGGTAATCCAATACCTTTTTTTTTTTTTTTTTTGTCTAGATTCATGTCATTTAGAAGTTGTATGAAAGAAAATACATTTCCGATAGTTACATTTGCCAATGCGATTTTTCCTTAAGCTAATGAAGTTGACATATACCTAGTTTATAATATGCAAGGAGAGAACTGAGCATGGAAAGAATCAAGTGTTGGGTTTAGAGTATTCTTAAGTATTACCAACAGAATTGGAAGAGAGTACAAAAAAAACAGCTAAAGTTCAACACTATCACATAAATTTTTCAAAAGGAAATATTTTGGCAATAATAAAAAACTATTTTATAATAAAGAAATTTAAAAAATGATCTAATTGATGGGTTATACATATGCGGAGAATTTGGTCTCTGTGTTGTTCATCTGGGTCAGTATTCCCTTGCTGTAAGGTATAATTTTTTTTTTTTTTTGGAATAAGGCCTGAAGAAAATTTCTTTTATGAGACCTTTTTTGACCCTTACCTAATGTTCACAAAATGTTTCATCCTTGGGAGCTCCGTTCAAGTTAAAGCTCCTTATGCTTGGCCTGAGGCAAAAGAGGATTTTGAAGGAAAAAGTTTGAAGTTAATTGGACAACCTGTTATTGAGTAATAAGGCTTAGAAAAATAGCTTTTTTTTACCCATTTTTTTGTTAAAGTTCCCCAGCCAGTCTTCCTCCCACCCCTGAATAGGATTTAGAAGATGCTATTCTAAGAAATTCAAACAATTATATACCAACTCTCAACAAGAACTTTGGCCTTTGTGGTTTAACACAATTTACTTCACCAATGGAAAAGAATATTCTGAGGGCAAATATCTATTACCTTTGTATAATCCTTGATAAAAGTTATTGATGCCATTGGCTCTTATGGCTTATTTACAGGAATAGTAATTTATCCAGAGTTTTAAATGATACCAGTCCATTGACATCATTATCTTGAATGGCTAGGCCATGGAGACACTTTGAGGTGATATTTTGAATGGATCTGTTGCTTTCAGTCTCTGGAAATTTAGTATAAAAATCCACAATGAACTTCCATTCATATATCTTCTCTATGATCATTGGTTTTTATTTCTATTTCGTTTATATATTTAGATAATACTTGGCTGTTTTTTTATATTTTCTGAGCAATAAAAAAGCTCTTACTAAAAATGTTTAATATCACTCATATTTAATGTACAAATGAAAGTCACTGGAATAGATAAAATGCTGTGAAAGTTAAAACATTTAAGCATTTATATGAAATCATTGAATAGACAACATATGCATTCACTTATGTACCTGAAAGAAGGAAATTAAATTGTAAAAACAAAATCAGATTCTGTAGCTTTATGTTTTGATTTTTTTTAAAGTCTGAATTAATAAAAAGACATGTTTTGCATGAGACATTTTACTTACAAAATGGACCAAGGTTCTTTAACGAAAGTGTAACCCAAGAACATTTTTATATTCAATCAGGACATTCATTATTTTCCCTTTTAAATGCCTACAGGAACTATGTCAAAGTAGTTGTCCTCATGCATTTCTCATTGTTTTTCCTTGGGGCCATTATCAGTTGATGGCCAGACTGGGCTCATTGAATTTTAGCTGTGCCAGCAAGTCAGAAGCAGATCAATTCTCCCTCTTGAGATTTGCAAGGGATCAATTTGCAGTTCTTTGCTTCGTTAGTTTATATTTATTTAATATTTCTCTTTTAAAACATATTGACTGGAGGAATATTTTCATCAATTGGTCCCTTTCTGAGATTGAAATAATAATCCTTTGTTGTGAAACTAGTTGTGTGGGACACTTATCTTTTAGATATATGTAAATTAGTAGTATCTGTAATGTTTTGTAGTCATTCTCTTTACATTGGATGAAAAGAACTAATAAGCCAAAGAAGTAATAAAAATGCCTCCTATACTGTCAACTAGAATTCAGTTTGGAACATCTAACTGTCAGACATAAGCATTTTGAAGCATTGAGCCCTGTAAAGTATTGAATACTTCGACCAGAACTAGAAATATAAGGGTGTTTTGCATTATCATCTGAGGATGGATATAGATTAGGTACACTAAAAAATTGGCAAAAGAAAATAAAGAATTCACATCAAAACTGAATACATGGAAGACTGCAGATTCAAGTGGACTGAGAGTATAGATTATCTATTCTCTAAAGCAGAGATTTTTTAACCTTTTCCATGTTTTCAAGCCCTTTTGACAATATATATTTGGGGAAGCCTAAGAACCCCATCTTAGAATGAATAAATAAAACACTTAGAATTACAAAGGAAACTAATTATATTAGGATACATAGGATACATAACTTGTCCCCCAAGTTAACCCTTTTTTTCTAAAAATTGAGGTTTTTTTTTATACCAAATTTTTGCTGCTAATGTCTAACCTTTCAAGGTGGAGAGTTCAGAGACTCACAGGCATTCAGTGTACTGCAGATGTATTAAGTGTGCAACCCTGGGGGATAATGCTCTCAATATAGAAAGACCTTATTGATAGAAAATGAGATGTAGTTATTCTTTCCTTTGCTGCTGCCATTGTCCATCAACTAATTGGAGTATATATGTCAAAGTAGCTATTCTTTTCATTTCCTTCTCTCAGAATCTAATCAAAATAGATTCAAGACAGAAGACATTGGTTTGGGACCCCAAATTGGAGTTTAGAATGTGCTGCTGCTTTCTTTATGCATTGAAGATGCTTTTCTCTTCCTGTGGATGTTTAGGTAGTCTTTGCATTTTCAACATAAAACACAGACCTATTGGGTTATAGTTTAATAACGATCCTCATTTGCAAAGTGAATTATAAAATCTTAATCTCTTGGCATTCAGAGAGGTCCAGGGCACAGGTTCACTCTTATTTACTTTGCACACATAAATATAATTTACATAGCATTTATAGGTTCAGTAGTTGGAGATGACCTTTTTTAAATGCTTTGCATTTGGATATGTTCAAATATCCAACCCAATGTTCCATTTTAGTTAGACATTCTGTCTCAGATATCAGTATGGCATATATTTTAGTCATCGGATGACATAATTCTTGTTGGCAGGATCTTCAATTTAGATCATTTTTTTCCTTGTTCAAATTGATATATCCTCAGGATCATATCCATTCAACTCTTGTCTTCTGCCCCTGCAGGACCGTACCAAGCAGATTTGCACATATTTTCTTGCTTTTAGTCTCATAATCTTTTTTTAGTTCCTCCTAAGTCAGAGTGATTCCTGAAGTGGACACCTCTTGAATCTGTTCGGGCAGTTCTAAAGTTAGCAATATTTAAATTTCTAGAAAGTGGTGATGTAAGATTGCTTCTTCCACAGTACCTGTCATTTGCCATCATAGGCTCATCCTCATTTTTCTGAAACCAGAATAAGAAATTGGAATAAAAGTTTTAAGATCTTCTGTTCAACATTGCCGTGATACAAATGATAGACCACCGGAAAATCCTTAAACCTTTTCGTGTTTTAAAGACCTATGAAAATGAGCCAGTCAGTATGATTTCAGGTACATTCTATGAATGATTTTTCTAGGTTGAATTGCTCTTTGAAAGGCTTCCCTATTTGATTTTATCATTTAAGATGATTAATCAGTGCAGTAACAGACAGGAAGTACTTGATTGGTATAGTAGCTCTCTCCTGGGATGAGGCAGAAAGTTTCTATGGCCAGCTCCATGAGCTTAGCTGATGTCTCTGTGCACTTCTAGCGAGTATATGGGTAGTTTTAATTTGTACAACATCTGTGGCTTAAAGGTTTTTGTTTAGACACGTTAAATGAAGATTTTATTATCTCTAAAGAGAATGCCTCTCATTGCCATGCTTAACACCACTGTGTATCATTTCAGTTAAAGTCTAAAGTTAAGGAATGAAACAATGGTAATAGATTTAACATAAATTGTTTACAAATTGGATTTGGATTTTCTTTGTGAGTTATCTTTTAAATACATTTCAGTTTTCTGCCAAACAATTCCAGAGCACAATGAGGAAATCAGCAAATGCAAGCACTGTTAGGGTTTACATTGATTTTTAATCATTGTGACAGAAAACAATAAAAGGATGACTGAGTATTGTAGCTTCTCTTAATGCCTGTAAGCAGAGTCTAATGATTTTTGTCCTTTTTTTATTATTTTGGTAGTTGGGCATAATATAGAAACACAATGTTTATCAAAACCACAGAGAATTGGGTGTGTTTATGAACATTATTTTTAACACTTTTTAAAGACTTCAATAATTTGATGAATATAACTGCACATATGCACATATGTAGTGTCAAAACAAATGTTGGGGAAGAAAAAAGCCAGTGAGTAATATGTTGGAGAGGTTATGGAAGAATGAAGTATTAGGGAAAGGCCATGGAGTTTGGAGGGCATGGTGGTGAATTTAAAGTTCAGAATGCGGGCAGCTGGGCCTATGAGATAGATGGCCGCCCTGTCCCCTCTTCTGAAGTGGAGGAGTTCCTTGTTCCACCCTCCCATCAGAGGAGCAGAGTACTGATCAGGTGTGAATCACAAGTCAAAGTGGGTGTTGCAAGTTGCATTTCCTTAATGATGAGTTGATCAAGGACATTGTGAAGAAGCCAGAGAGATTCCAAACAAGTGCAAAGAAGGAAATGAGGAGGTATCTGAATCTTGTGTTTGATAAACTCAGGGGTCCCTAATAATTCACTATTTGACAAACTGGAAAGTATTCTGACAGGAAATGAGCTCAGTCTATATGGGCATGACGTAGACATAAAAGGTGACAGCATAAACAAATGAGAGGAGCAAGTAAGAAGCAATCTTTTAGATCAGTAGATAGGATAAGAGTTCTTGAGCAAATAAAAGCTAGAGATGATCAAGATATGAAGATTAAAAATAACAATTTTGATAAAATGGTTTTATATTCATAAATGGGTATAGAAATAAAATAAAATGGTCTTATAACAAAATAAGTAATAAGTTTTGTACAAATAAATCAAATGCAGCAAAAATTAGAAGGGGATCAAGTTTCTCTGATAAAAGTCTACTTCCCAAGATATTTAGGGGACTGATCCATATTCTTAATAATGAAACTGATGCCTCCATTGATAAATGCTCAAAGGATAGAAACGGGAAGTTTTCAGAGGAGGAAATCCAAATGATCAATAACCATATGAAAAAATACTCAGGATTACTACTAATAAAAGAAATGCACATTGGATCAACTCTGATGCCTTGCCTGACACGCATTAGATTGGCAGACTTGACAAAAAAGTAAAATTACAGATATTGGAGAAGCTGTGGAAAAATGAGTACATTAATACAGTGTTGATAGTATATTAATCCACTATTGGTATAGCTCCAAAGTTATTGATTGTGTAGACTCTTTGACTCAGGGATACCATTAGTAGACCTAGACTCCTCTCCCCCAATGAGACCAGAGAAAAAGGATAAGCGCTGCACTTAGAAAATTATCTGTAGCAGCTGCTTGAATTTTGTTATTCTTGGTGTTGGTGGTGGTGGTGAACTGGAAACTGAGAGGATGACCACGATTTGGGGAACATAGGAAGAAATTATGGTACAGGAATGGAATGTAACTGTTGTACTATACAAAATGAAGGACTTGGTTTCAGGGAGGAAAATTTAAATGGATTTCTGCAGAATTAAATGAGAAAAGCCTGGAGAATAATTTGAACTATAGCATCAATATTGGAAATACAAACAGCTTTGGAGCCTTCAGAACAATAAATTACCCATCTCAATGTTGAAGAGCTGATGATGAAGAATGCTACCCATCTCCTGATAGAGAAAGGGGGATAGGGTAATATGTCGAATGAAACACATGTTTTTGGATATGCCCAATATGAAAATTTGTTTTGCTTGATTATGTATGTTTGTCAAAATAATTTTATTTTTCTTTTTTAGGAGGATGAGGACATGGGGAAGTGGTGCTAGATTCTTTGTTAATTTAAAAAAAGAAAATTGAACTAAAAAATAAAAATTTTTTTTTTAAAAATAGGAATGTTTGGATAGCAGTGTACATCAGATCTCTTCTGTCTTTAAATTTTTGTAAGTTCTATAATTCAATTAAATTATTTTGCTGAAATAATTTTTCCTTGTTTGTTTTTTTTTTTTTTTTTTTTTTTTTTTAAGAAAAGAAGAATAGCATGACCTTAAAAGGGAAGATGACTAAACCTCTCAAGCTGTTTTCAATCTTAGTATCTTGGTTGGGGTTGGACATTGATGAGCTAGAGAACATTCTAGATGAGGCCAGCCAGAGGGGTGAAGGGCCTAATGTTCATTCCTTAAGATTTATTGAATGAACTTGGGATATTTACTCAAAAGAGGAGAAAGTTGAGGAGAAACTTTAGAATAAGAATTAGGCTTATTTTGTTTGGCCTTAGAGGTCCCACCCAGCAATAATTAGTGGGAGTTTCAAAAAGGTTAAAATGTAGATTGAATATGGGGAAAAACTTCCAACAATTATAAGTTATAAGACTTAGAAATATTGTCTGATGTAAAGTCACACTTTGCAGAAAAAATGTAGAATCTTGAAATACTGACACATTCTCTTATTGTACACAGTGCTGAGGTTCTCTTACGATTTACTTTAAAACTGCAATTAAAAATGTATAAAAAAGAAAAGAAAAAAATTTTTTAAAGAAGTACACACAAAAAAATTAAGCAATCAAAACCTCTCCTCATTTTTCCTTAACTTGATTTCCTTGACACTGAGTCTCCCATTTTCTTTGGCATCCTAAAATAATTATTTTTAGATTAGACTAATGTAGAAAATAGGCCATAAAAAGCACAAGGAAAGTTGAGGGATTTTTTTTCTATTAATATTCTTGTCAAATCTGTCCTTCCAAAAAGCTTTGCCCAATATAGCACATTTCAGTGGAATTATCACCTCTTTCCCTAAACTCTTTATTTATAGAGCTTTTAAAGAGGCTATAAATATGAACATTTGAGAGAAAAATAAAGGCTTCCTAACTTCATTGAAGTTCATAGGACTGTTGCAAGCCAAGTATCTGCCACATCAGGCAATATTTATAAGTCTTGTAATAATACATAAACATGAAGCAAATTAACTAAAGCATATCCCAATTTCTTTACTATGGTGTCCTGGTAGGAAAGCATTTGAGACAGTGGACATGTTTACTAATAGCATGTATTTGATAGTATTCTTCCTTTTATTTTTTTGGACCCTACTGCAAGTTTGCAGAAAAGTAAAACTGACTTTTATTTTTCCTAAGCAAAAGTAAAAACAAAGCCCCAAAACAAACAAATAACCCCCTCCCCAGCATCATAGCCCATTTCTTTCATGTAAGTCTTAGAAAATACTTTGCAAATAGTTGCCCATTTGACCTTCACAGTAACACATAAATTATTTTGTTAGTTCGCAGGACTATTCTTTTGTAAGACAAATGATAACCCAAATATCTTTTCATCCTGTGTTTTTGTCCAAATTCTTCCATCATTTCTCCAGAGTATCCACTCAGCATATTAGAGACCTTTTTATTTTTATTTTTATTTTTTTAAATGTTTCATACCTAGCAATTCAACATTCAGGCTATCCATTTGTTATTCCTTACCCTTGGAAAATGACTCATTTTCCATACTTAAGCATACTCCTTTGCATTTTATTGAGCATTTTCTGCATGTATTTCATCATTGGGAATATACTGAATCTTCCTGAAATGACCACATACCTTTCACATTGTCTTTTGAGTTACTTATAGTTTGGATTCTTTGGACATTAAAATATAGTAGAGTGGAAGCTCTTTGAGGGAGGGACTTTGGCTTTTGTATTTGTATCTCTAGCCTAGCAGAATGCCTGGCACATAGAAAGCACTTATTATATGAATATTGATTGATCATTCTAAAATTAGCATCCATACTGGCATTTACCAAGATTATTTTATCCAAAAAAGACTTTTTCCAGGAGGGAGCAGCTTGATTTCCTTCACAGCATTGTACATAATCCAGTCTGACTTCAGCCTGTTTACTTCTGAATCCAGTTCATTACCCAAGTAGGACTCATCTAAGATAGGTGTTTTGATGTAACCACTTGTCTCTGCTTATCCAACTACATGTGTTAATGTATACTTGTCTACTTGATTTTTCCCTTTCTTAGGGTTTGTGGTCTTTATTGAAGAGGGCTTGTATTATTACAGCACTCGTAAATATTGAGCAGGTAACATCCAGATCCAGAAACAAGAAGGTTTAGAAAATATCTCAGTTGTTATAAGGTATCTTTCTTCCACTTGGATTTTTCAGAAATCATTCTCTATGACAGCTACAAAGTGCCGGCAGTAAGCATAAGTCTCTTTGTTTTATGCCTCATGTGATAACAGTAATAAGAGGATTGCTGAACAAAGTTATCAATAGTTGCATCTATCTAGAAATTTTGCTTGATTTTAAATTATGTATAAGATGCTGTGTTAGAAGAATTTTTTCATATCTGAATTTTGCTCTTTCAAATCAAATTATTCCAGTGCTTGACAATTAAATACTTGAAAAAAATTCATTGTCTCAGAATTTTAAATATTCTTTTTTTCCTGCATTGATTTTTGGGGCTATATTAAAAAGAGTTAATGCATTATAGTCAGGTATAGTCCCAGTAAGTAGCTTATTTATTCAGTAGTATCTAGCAGGAGATATGATATGAATTAATAGAGAAAGCTAAATATAAATACCTATTCTAGATTGAATAAATATTTTAGTCCAGGAAATCTGTTTTTGGGGGGGAATCTAGCCTTAGTTGTAATAGCTTTTGCTTCTTGCTTAAAAAATAACCAACAAACTCATACTGCCCCAATTTTTCTCCTTGCTGTGATGATTTGGGCTATAAATGGCCTATAGACATTTGGAAACATAAGACTGGACAAGTCCTATGCTAATTGTTAGTTTAGAGATTAAGGCTGTCAAAGTATAAAAACTCCCAGAATGAATGATATCAGAGAGAGAGCATAGACCTGAGAATAGGGTGTGCTTAGAGCAGTGGTCTTCAAACTTTTTAAATAGGGGCCAGTTCACTGTCCCTCAGACTGTGGGAGGGCCAGACTGTAGTAAAACAAAAGCTCACACTCTGTCTCCGCCCCTCAGCCCATTTGCCATAACCCAGCGGGCCGCATAAAAGTCCTTGGTCTACAGCATCTGGCCCGGGCAGTAGTTTGAGAACCCCTGGTTTAGAGTATTCGGGTCCATCAGAATTAGTGTGCAGCAGGAGGAGAAGAGAAGTAAAACAGTTTTGTTTTTCCTTTATTAACACTTCATTCCCCCTCCCCAAGGTACATGTAAAATTTTTAAATTTTAGTTTTTAAAACTTTGAGTTCCAGATTCTCACTTCCCATTGATAATGCCAGCAATTCTATATAGGTTATACATATATAGTCACGCAAAAAATTTCCATGAAAGTTATGTTGTGAAAGAAAACAGACAAAAAACCCTCAAGAAAAGTAAAGTTTAAAAAAAAAAGCATGCTTCATTTTATATTCAGACACTGGGTATAAATAGCATTTTTCATCATAACTCCTTCAGAGTTGCCTTGATTCATTGTTTTGCTGAGAATAATTATGTCATTTACAACTGATCATCTTACAATATTGCTGGTATTTTGTTTATAGTATGTTTCAATTTGCATCAGGCCACAGAAGTCTTTCAAGTTTTTCTGAGAGCATCTTGCTCATCATTTCTTTTAGCATAACAATTTTTCATTATAATCACATGCCACAATTTATTCAGCCATTCCCCAATTGATGGGCAGAAATAAGACAGTTTGAAAAAAAGCTGAGAAAAACCAGTGTTATGAAAGTTATGGGGAAAAGTACATTTCAAGGGCAGAGCACTCATACTTGGAAAAAGTCTCAGAAATACATTGAAGTCAACAAAAAGAAAGGTCTTAGTAATAGAAGGGCACAAATGGAAGAATGGGTCAAGTCATTGTTCTTTTTAAGGAAAATATTTCCAAATCTAAGTAGTCTTTTGACAAAGGCACTTCTTAATTTAATTTAAATTTTTTGTGTGTTTTAAAAATAATTTTATTTATGCTTAATATACTTTATTTAGAAATCATGTTGAGAGAGAAAAATCAGAGTAAGAAATAAAAATATGAGAGAGATAAAAAACAGAAAAAAATAGATGAACATAGCATTGGTTTCTTAAAAATAATTTTTAAAAATTTATTATAACTTTTTATTTACTAGATATATGCATGGATAATTTTATAGCATTGACAATTGCCAAACCTTTTGTTCCAACTTTTCCCCTCCTTCCCCCTAATCTCTCCCCCAGATGGCAGGTTGACCAATTTAATTTAAATTTAAAAAAAAAATTCAGCAGTATTTTATTTTTCCAATTATATGTACAGATAGTTTTCAGTATTAATTTTTGTTAGATTTTGAATTCCTATTTTTTCTCCTTCTCTTACCTTCCCCATCATCAAGACAATAAGCAATCTGATATGTTATACTTGTACAGTCATTTTAAACATTTCCATGTTAGTCATATTGTGAAAGAAAAAAAATAGAACAAAAGGGGAAAACTATAAGAAAGAAAAAGCAAACACACAAAAAAGGTAAAAATGGTATGCTTTGATCCACATTTAATCTCTCTGCATGCAGATAGTAGTTTCTATCCCAAGTCTGTTGGAATTGTCTTGGATCTCTCTATTGCTGGGAAGAGCTAAGTTGATCCTAGTTGATCATCACATAATCTTGCTGATCTTCTGTACAATTTTCTTCTGGTTCAGCCTACTTCACTCAACATCAGTTCATGTAAGTCTTTTCAGGCTTTTCTGAAATCAGCCTGCTCATCATTTTTTATAGAACAATAACATTCCATTATATTCAAATACCATAGCTTATTTGGCCATTCCTCCGAATGACGGGCGTGCACTCCTTGCACCACAGAAAGAACTGCTACAAATATTTTTGTACTTGTGGTCCCTTTTCCCTTTTTTCTGATCTCTTTGAGATACAGATTCAGAAGTGAAGCTGCTGTATCAAAGGGTATACACAGTTTTATAGAGAACTTTTTAATCTTTGTAAAGCCTAGTATATCTGTCTTGTGAGTTTTCAATATACTGCATTTTAGGTCTGTGTATCAGTAAGTGCCTAGAGGATTGGGCTTATGAGATCAATGAAAATAAATTTTCTAGATCCAGGCATAGATTTTTATTTCAGATGGGCTAGAAACTTCCAAAAAAAATCTCTTTATCTTTCTTGTGCTTTCTGCCCCCCCCCCCAAATAAAAGTTTGCATCAGAACTACATAAAAATAATAAGGAAGACAGATTTTTGAGGAATGAGTATTTAGAACTCCAAAAATTCATTTGTCTGAAGGGAGAGTAATACTATTATCATTTGGTGTTAGGCAGTTATTTCAGTGGAATAAGTGAGATGCCCTTCAGTGTACATATCTCTGTAAAGTATTTTGCACATTGCTATTTTCACTCTATTTCTCCAGCTCTAAAGGCCTTGCTGAAGTGGAGCATTATCTATTTTGCCCAATGATTTCGTGCAGTGACTGTAGTAATAAATTTGAACCTACCATTCACTCCTCTACAATCTTTTTCTTGATAATCAACACTGTGTTCCTACTGAAAGAATATTGATTTCTTGTTTTCTTCATAATTTTCATCTCTCTTTTATAGGACTTTGTTACTACTGTTATCCGTCTGTTTGACAGCCCTTCAACTTCCATTCGAGCGAAAGCTTTTCTGGTCCTTTTATATGTTTTGCTCCATAACCGAGAAATGTTGCTTCTCAGTTGCCAAGCAAGGTAAGACTTTTCCCCCTCCCAGAATTGCTTCAGTAAGTTTCAGTTGGTAGCTGTGACAGTCATTATAGTGCTTGTGACATTTGACATTGATACTTTGCTATCTGTTTTTTAGGGTATGCTTTGGGATTGCGTTTTTCTATAGGATTTAGAGTTTTCAGAGAATGCACACAATGCTAGAAAACCAGCTTTTTTCTAGACATTCACTATAACATAATGTTGATTCATTTGGCACCAGAAAAAGTCCTTGGACATGGCAGTAATGGCAGAGAACTCCCAGAGTAAGCTTTTGGGACAGCAATAAGAGCTGGACAAAATTGTCATTGGTGAGATTTGAGGAGTCTCATTGCACTGGTCACTTTTATGGGTACTCAGTTTATTATGGTGACTAAAAACTAAAAGTCTACATTGTACAATTATGGCCTAGAACATAAAAACTCTATTGGATGCATCCTGGGAGTCCTGGCCTTGGCCCAATGGCTTGGATTGTGTATCAATACTTGCTTTAGATACATCTCAAAGTCTTTGTTAGAAATTTCTCTACTCCAGTACCCTGAAATTACCTTGGATTTAGAGAATAAAGGCCAAGAATACCAACGTGTCCATTATACGTGTGTGTATGTATGTATGTATGTATATGTGTGTGTATATATTGGAGGAGACCTCAGCAACCATCCAGTCCAACCCTTAGAACTCACCACTGTGCCAATTGCTCCGCCAAAACTCTAAGGAGGGGGAGCCTCCCGCCTCTCATCCTCTCCCATTCCATTTTTGCAAGCTTTAATTAGAAACATTCTTCTGATATCAAGGTACACTTTGTTTCTTGCCAGTTTCTACCCATTCTATTGTGAAGTCAGACAGAACCAATCTAATTTCTCTTTTGATGGCATCCCTTCAGATACTTGAAGACAGCTGTCATGGCCTCCTTCAGGCTGTTCTTCTGCTGGATAACCATACCCAGGTCCTTGCATCAATTGTCCTGTGTTGTGGCCCAAGGCCCATCTCCAGCTTGATTGTCTTTCTCTAGATACTTTCTATCTTATCCCATGTGGCCCAAACTAGATAAAGGTCTCCAGATGGGATATGATAAGCAAAGAGAACTGCAGGTCTGTTACCTTCCTTTTCCTGGGAGCAATGTAGTGCACAATCCCATTAGCTTTTTTGCTTGTCATGTTATACATCTCACTCATATTGACCTAGTAATTCATTAATTCCTCCACCCAGATTCTTTTCAAAATAACTTCTACCTATCTGTTTCTCTCCCATATGAGAAAATGTTTTTCTATTTAAATTCAAGACTTTATATGTATCCCAATTGAATTTTATCTCATTAGATGGACTGCTGTGCTTTATCCTGTCAAAATCCTTTTGGATCCTGACCCTCTTATTCAGTATATTAGCTATTCTCATAGCTTTGTGTCATCAGTCAATCTGTTGAAAATACTGTCTCATCTGTTAATACCATACTATCTGTTAAACCTCTCAGGGCTAAGCACAGATCCCCAAGGCACCTCTTGCCATATTCTCATGGAACCATTAACCACTACTCTTTAAGTATGTTTATTTACCTTGTTCTGAATCCATTCAGTAATATTACTGTCTAATCCATATCTCTTCACTACCTCTCCAAGAATAATATGGAATACTTGATCAAAAGTTTTGTTAAAACCTAGGTAGCCTATAGACAAAGGATTCCCCTCATCTGCTAATTTAGCATCCCATATGAAAAGGAAATGAAAGTTTAATCTGGCATAACTTGTTCTTGATGAAACCATGTTGGTACCTTCTGTGATCTTCCATTATAATCCCTTTTTGGTATTTTTCCATTTGTTTTTATGTGGTTAATTGTTAGTGACTACAAAATAGGAGTTTTCAGTAAAGCTGTTTTTTCCCCCACTTTTCACAATAGGATAGCATTTTTCTCTCTCCTTCCCTCAGTTTTTTGGAATTTAAACTTAGGAAATGTCAAATGTTTGTTGCATAGGATGATCTAGGAGTCGGAAATAAGAGGATGCTAAGAATAATGTGTCTTCAGGAAGAATAAAGGAGGCCAGAAGAGTGTTGAGGTCTGTGAGTATCGGGGTAAAGTGTAGGATCAAGGAGACGCAGGGAAATTAACATAAGATTTTGGAGGGGTGGGAGATGTGAAAAACAGGGAGGTTCTTATAGATTACATTCAAGGCCCCATTCTTTTTTTTTTTTTTTTGGTGGAGGCAATTGGGGTCAAGTGACTTGCCCAGGGTCACACAGCTAGGAAGTGTTAAGTGTCTGAGACCAGATTTGAACTCAGGTCCTCCTGAATTCAGGGCTAGTGCTCTATCTACTGAGCCACCTAGCTGCCCCCTTAAGGCCCCATTCTTAACATTCAATGAGATGTAATAATATTATTCTGAACCAAATTGCTTGTCATTGAGGGTTATTTTTAAGAATAGACAGAATTTTGAGTTATTCTTTTCTTCTGTGGAAATTAAATCATTTGCATTTCTAGAAGAAGTGTCTTTTTTTTAAACTTTTATCTGGAGGCTGTTTTAAATACCACATTAGCTGAAGCATTTCATTAGTGAAGATTTTGTAGCGCTGATGATTAAGACTTAAGAAGGAAGCTGCATAACACTATTCCCATTGCCTTGCATTAGTGAGGTATGGCAGCTTAACCAGAAAGATCTTCTACTAGAACATAAGATAACTAAACTGGAGTTTATCTGTCCCTTTGGAGTAGTCAAGTGTCAGGGATTGGGTTCTCTATAGAAAGTGCTTTTTCTTTACCTCCATAAATTGAAAAGTTGGCAACTTTGAATAGGAGTACAACAGTTATTAAGAGAATACATGCATACATGTGCGAGAGAAATGGGCATGGGCTGTGGCTTCATTATTATTTTATTGGCCTTTATAAATTCAAATTTGCACTTGGAGTTATATTCAGAAGCAAATGTTAAATAGTATGGTGCAAATAATGGAAAACAAATACATTTTGCTGTCTCTGAAGTTGTGTTTTCCATCATAGGCTGCCTGGTTTTAGGCAAGCTGCATCTCAAGTGCTTTGTAGAAATCCCACCTGGAGGCTAGAAAGAAAGACATCTAGAAAAGTGCACAAGGGTGCCACAGTCTGTTAAACTTATTTAGAAAAACGTTCCTCTCTTCCTGCCCCTGAAAACTCCAGAAGAAGCTGGGAATCTCAAGACTGCAAGACAGATGAAGCCTCAAATGTAGGACACTTGATAACCCAGCCTCATTATGCACATATTGCTTCCTGTCTACCAGAATCCCTTTTGCCTTTTATGGGTTGAATCTCAACCAGTTTTGTGTGATCTCGGCCCCCAAATCTGTCAGGCAGTGGACAGGTGGTCAGATTGAGCTGTCAGAGTCAGATAAAAAAGGTATGATAGCCCCCAAATGCCTGACTATTTCTCTAAATGACTTCATACACACATTGAACATGACAGGTGATAAAATAGAGCCTTCTGGCTCACTCCATACGATCGTCCTTTCACTGGATGAACCGTCAGAGTTCACTGTGTGAATTTTCTTGGAAACTGAAATAGAATGCCTTATAATCACCCCAGTACTCTCTTGGGATCTTCAACATTACCCCCCTTGTGGGCTTCAGTGATAGGAGAAACTTGGCTTTGATCAAAGAAGGATGTTTGCTCAAGAAATGTTTGTTGGAAATGGTTGGAGAAAAACCATCTGTCATTTTGAAAAAGGCTATTGCTGAAGTCAGGATAGTTGAAGTTAAGTTGTCAGACTTGAAAATTTAAGAATGTCAGAAAAAAATTATTGATATGCCTGAAAATTGTTTTTTCTGGTTCTTGAAAATAGGGTAAGAAGCAGAATAGGAGCATGCGTTAGTTTAGAAAGTCTCTTGAGGAATACTAGCAGTAGGTGGGTGGGGGGAGCCAAGGGAGAAAGGCCACACTCTCTGAAGTTTCCTGAGATTATTATGTAGCTTTAGTTATGACATTTGTAATTGGATGCAGTCCCATACTATACAAGGATTGTCATTTCAGTTTTATCTTAGAGCAGTTTTAAATTGTGTATAGAAGCTATAAGCCCATGTTTCTCTTCAAGTATTATTATAATTTTCTTGCTCAATGTGTGAATTCTTTTAGCAACTAATGTTTTCTTTGTCAATAAAGTTGATTTCTCCTATCTTAGCTCATTGGAGCTCATTATGTAAAATGGGGACAGTAGGAGGGAGAATGTGTAGAAATGGGACATAATATTGGGATCTAGTTACTTTTATAATATTATGTACCCCAGAGGCCTTTTATTTATCCCAGCAGAAAAAAAATGTGTTTTCTCATGTGTTAACAGGTCTGCACTGGTATGTTTAGCTATTCAAAAGTAATTCTTGCCTTGAGGAAAAACGACCAAAATTGTTTGGGAGTTTCAAAATTAAGCAATACCCTTAAAATGGATAACTTAGATTTCTAGATAAAATTTTGCTTGCCTTAGTGTTGAAACAAACTTATAAAAATTCTGTTTTATACTCTGTAAAATTTCTCTTTAGTAATATTTTGTTGAAGCTAGAAAAAAAAAGACAATCAATAGGTACTAAAAAAGATTATATTGTTTCCTACAAAATCCGATGAAAGACAATAGATAGTAGAAAAAAGTTCAGCCTGAATTAATGATATCAGATGAAGCAGTAGTCAAAATAATAACTAGCCCAATGCAGGGCTGCATGGATGACCATTGTCAAGATAAATGTCATTCTATTGGGATTTGGACAGGGTTTTTATTTTAACCAAAGCAGCGAAATTAATACCACTGTGACTCTCTGAGTGAATTGCTGTTGCAATTTTACAGTTCTCTAAAAATTATAGTACATATCTGTGAGTGTAAAGTAAACTCAGGGCTGAAGTCAAACGATATACAAGAAACTCCAGTCTCCTTCCAGAGGAAAGAGGATAAAGGACAAAGTATGATTTTCATGCAGAGAAGGAACTGAAATTCATGTACACTTGGCTGAACCAGGGGGACAATGGATTTGGTGCAATTTTTGTTACTATTAACACCATGAATATTTGATGTGTTTGAAGCAGAGAAAGTGAGAGAGGAGAAAATACATGAAGATGCATCATGCAGTGATAGAAAGGAAATGTGGAATGTGGAATGGGGTCAGGGTAGGTAAAGGGCTGAGGAATATGTCATCTTGCGGGAAGGAATTGGAATGTTAGCAGTTTATCTTAGCCTTATTTATAATATCATAGAAAAATGTGAAAAAGGTGTGAGGTATCTGCTTTTATGTGGTCATCTCGCTTTCTTCTCCAATTCATAGGCTATGTCATGATTTATTCTCACCTTCTGTTTGACGTTCTGGATACTAAAGGTTTTTTGTTTGCTTAATTTGGGAGGAGAAGAGGATAAGCTTTATTAAATACTTGCTATTTGGAAATAAGCATTTATTAAATATGTAAAAAGCTGAGCATTTTAGCTTAGATGCCCATGGCAGAACTTTGTTCAAGGGGATCAGTATATTTTATAGACATAATCAATTATTTCTTATTAATTTTCTACATTTAGATTATTAGCATAGTATCTCCCTCTGCAACTTAACATTTAAGACCCTTCTCCTAACGTGGTTTCATCTTTATCTCATATTATTCCCAAACTGGACCATTCTGTGCCTTCCAAACATAAGCTTGTACCCTTGTAATCAATGTCTTTTCTCAGGTTCTTTGTTTTCTAGGCCCCTTTTCTCTTCACTTGTTCAATGTTTTCAAATTCTCTAAAGTGCCGCCTTTTGCCAGAAGTTTCTCTTAATATTCTCCATTTGTTATTGGCTTTTCTCTTCCTGTCCCCAATCTCATAAGTCACTTTTTGGGGGCTAACCACAATGTGTTTATCTTATCTCCTTAATATCTCATTGAAGGCAGAGGCCTGTGTCATATCAAAGCTTTGTGTTTCCCTTCTTGCTGAGTACTGTTCTGGCAGGAAGTGTTTTAAGAAAGAAATGTTTGTTTTGCTGTAACTTTTCTTAAAAGTATTTCATCAAGTCTCTAAGGCTTCTTAAATTGGTACTTTTCAGAAGTATTCAAATTACTTTGTGTGTATTCTAAAAAATTCAATGTAATTCAGTAAACATTAGTATGCGCTAGCTACTGTGGTAAGTGTTGGGGATACAAATAAGAAAAAACAAAACTTTCCAGGAGCTTACAATCCAAGAACTACTCAGGTGCCTTAGAATCTAATAGGTGGAAATAAGGCCCAAGAGGAAGTTGAAAAAGAAGGGGGCAGGGGTGGCAGATAACACAAGAGGATGTCCAAGTATCCAGGGTGGGGACATCTTGTTCTGAAGAGTCGAAACCAGGCAGAGCAGCAAATGCCAAGTGAGACGAGTCTGATTTCTGCCTTTTGCAAAGAAAGGCATTGGGAGGGATTTGGTACTCTGCCCTCCAGACTTCCAGTCAGAGAGGGAAGAGGTGTCAGTTAGGGATTGGGTTCACAGCCTGGTGGTGAATTTAGGAAGGGATGAGTTAGTCCTGGAGGTGAAACCAGTCCAGGCAGCAAATGCCAAGTGGGGTGAACTGAGCACAGTTTTTGCCCTCTCTAAAGGAAGTCTTCAGGAGGAGTTTGGCACTCTGCTCTCCTGCCCTCCAAAACTTGATTTAGCTTCAGGGTATGAGATCCAAAGTGACAATATATCCAGAACTCCTGTTCTGGAGTTCAAAAGGAGCAGAGTCATAGATAGAGAGTGGAGTGAGAAAAGTACAAGGGGAAAAATAATAAAGGTGTTGGTAGCTTGTTAAATTTTAAAACCTTTCAGAATCTATTTTACAATTGACTGAGAGCCTATTTGGAAAATAATGATTAAATTTAAAATATTCAATCAGCATGATACTCAAGAGCTGCCTATGGATGTAACTGAGAATGAAGCTTTTCCTTAGAATGTAATCTTCCTGACACAAATTTGTCATTTGAGCTGTGATACTCTTTTCAGAACTTTCAGTGCCCTTATAATCAATTACCATTACCAATCATTCTTGGGGTAGTTGCACTCCAACTGTTTTAAAATGACAACACCTCATTCTGACTGTTCCTTGGATTTGATTCTTATTGTTATTTTCTTTTTTCCATTTTCTTCATGTAGTGTTTCTTTTCTAATTCCATCTATTAAGATGATTTATAAATGTGATATATAATAAAAAAGAATCTTCAAATTTTTCTAGGAACTTTTGAGTCCCTCATCTCCATATCCCTTAATTTTTTAAAAATAAAAAGTAGAAGATAGAATACTGAGGATGAATTATAAAATCCTTTTGTCATATTTAAATATTTTAAAGATGATTTTAAGCAGAAGTAGATGCTTTGGTATATACTAACCATCAGTCTTGAGTGGAAACATTTTCAAGGTACAAGTCCTTTCCACTCATTTTATTTTCTAGAATTTTGTTTGGGAACCATATTATGATTCATTTTTATTTCTTTTACTAAGGATAACTTTTAGAGTCAAAATTTAAGTTTTAGAGTCAAAGAATCACAGACCTAGAGCTTGAAGAAACTCCATACGTCATTAAGTCTTTCCCTTTTTTAATAGTTGAGGAAATCAAGGCCCAGAAAGATTGAGCCATTTGTTCCAGACCAATAAGAGATACTAAGTGGCAGAGCTGGGCTTTGCCATGCATTCCAGTGCAGCCCTCTTATTGAGTTCCCAGAGAAAGCAAGAAGACCAAAAAAAAAAAATTAGGAAAGACCCTTTCCTTGTGCCTAATTTATTTTTTTAGTCACTGTGACTAAAAGCCTTAAGATTTTAGCTTAAGTGTTTAGGTAGCATGACTGTTGATGCTTTCCCTGCTTTCTTCTCCACTTGTTTGTTTTTTCCCAAAATCATATTTCATAAGCAAATGGTTATTATTGTATTGTGCTCTCCAAATGGTGACTTTATGGTTAAATTATACTCAGCAGAGAGAAATACCCACTCCTTACATTTTTTCAGATCCATTTAGTAAAATCATTGTTAGCAATTGATTGGCTAATGTATTTCAACTATATCTTGATAACCCTTATAGATAATTTTGCAAGTGTAGGCCTTTGGCCTCTTGAAATACAAAGTAAATATCATGTGATTTATATTGATTATATAGTTGTGATTTGGGCTTTTAAGACAAAATGATCAACTCTCTGAACAGCAGGACCAAGGACATCAGTCTCTTCATTTGCCTCAGTAATATTGTTTTGACAACAAAATACTACACTTACATTTTGGAAATACATTTCAAAAGATATCAAGGGCATATTCTTCTCATATGTCCATAATACTTAATTTTGATTCTTTTCTGTGTAAAGAGTTATGCAAGTGTGGTACTTAGAATTTTTATGTTTAGAATTTGGAAATAGGGCTAATGGTTTATAGATTGTCTTCTCTGAGAGTTTGATATTTTTTGTCTGAGTCTTCTTTGTTGGGTATAACTATAACATATTGAGAGTGCCTTATGTCTTCCTTTTGAAGATTTGGGGAGGCCATTCCATACAGAAGGAAGAAAAAAAATAAAAGTAAGGTTACCCAAGAATTTGATATCTCTGTACAGGTAATTTTATCCATTCACATTTCATTCATGAAGTTTGTACTCATTTTTTGCTACTGGACTTCATGAGCTGAAAGATTTGCTAGTTTTCCACATTAGCCACTAGTAGACTAAATAGAAGAGTGAGTTTATTACTTGTTTTTAAGTGTGCATTCAATGTTACTTCATGACTTTAGCTGAAGAGGATCAGAAAACATGACAAACTAAAAAAGGCTCTCGGGCTCTAGTTTTATTTCCAGTTTCATTTTCTATTCTTTCAGTGGGGTGGGGCAGAGTGGAGGAATTCCAGGTATTGTGGGTAGAGGAAAAATGAGGATTAGGAATGATGTATGCTTGCCAAAGGTTTTGGTTATTGTCAAGAGAGAGATCCAGTGCAGAGTCCTAGTGGAAGAATTCCCTAGAAAAGGTAAGCCCCTATTTGAATGAATGGATGAAAAAAATATATAAGAAAAATAAAGAAAGCAAAAAACATCCAAACAAAATTCTAGATAATACTATGGGAGGAGAGAGAGAGAGAGAGAGAGAGAGAGAGAGAGAGAGAGAGAGAGAGAGAGAGAGAGAGAGAGAGAGAGAGAGAGAGAGAAACACAGGGAGAAAAAGAGAGAGAGAGAGAGAGAGAGAGAGAGAGATATAAGGAGAGAGAAGGGGAGAGAGAGAGAGAATAAGGATGCAAAAGGACCTTAGAGGCTAGAACTCTCCAAAATGTACTAAGATAAAATTGAATAGGAATAAATGGAAAATCTTACACTTGGAGTCAAAACTTCAAGGCATAGTGAAATAACTATTTGTTTGAAAACTGGGTATTTCAGTAGACTGTTAGTTTGACATAAATCAGTAATATTGATGCAGCAGCCAACACGGACCAAGGAGTCTAACTCCATGTGCTAAAAAAAAAAAATCTTGATTGCATTAAGAGGACCATAGTGTCCAGCAGGAAGGAGATGATTGCCTCATTGTTCTTTATCTTTGTCAGACCCATCTGGGTCAGGACATCTTGGGAAGAATAGTGACTCAAAGGGAAGTGTCCAGAGGTGTGGAAACCAGAATTGTGAAGAGTCATGAGTCTTTATCATATGTGTGTCAATTAGTGGACCTGGGGATGTTTAGTCTAGAGAACCCTGGGAAGCACATTTTAATTCTTTAAGAATTTTGTGAACTTTATTATTTTGCATTAAACTCTAGTTGAAGGGAATTCCCCATGACCTGCACCTACCTTATCAAATTTGCAAGTAACCCAACTGTCTTAGTAATTATCTTTGGTATTTAATCTTTCTGAGCTGCACAATGGGAATATTAACCCTTCCTCTTCCCTCCCTCACAGAATTAGGTGGAGTGGCCCTGGTGCTTAATGTCTATGTGCTCTTAGGCAAATCACTGATCCACCCATTCTTAAGCTTCAGAAGGATGCTGTAAGCTCTAGATTCCTAATCTGTGATATTATGAACAGTTATTTCTCTCAGATAAAAAGAGGCTGAGATCCTTCAGGCTTGTGGGAAGCACTGTTCACACAAAGTGGTAAAATCTAGATATAGAAAAAATATATCTATGGGTAGGCTGCTTTCATTTTTGGAGATGTGTAAAGAGCTGAAACTCTTGAGTCAATGCACTGAGGTCAGACAATCGAGCACTTAAGGCTAATTGCCAATTGGACAATACTCTATTAGAATATGCTAAGAAAATGGCCCTTCCCACTATTCTGTGCTGGCCCAATTGTTTGGTGTATACAGAGAATTGTGGGAGGGACTGGGAGGTGCAGTGAGACTAGCCAGAGTCATTTCTTGGCAGGAGAGGAAGAGGAGAGGTCACAGACCTCCTGTGTCCATCCCCTTGACTTCTATCACTAAAGACCAAGATTAAAGACCAAGGACTTTTGCTTATCCTGACTTTGGCTGGTTCTAAGGTATCCAGGGTGCTAACTCGGTCATCACAGAGACGCTACCAAAGACAGCTAAGTACAAAAGTGTTTTGCTGTGAAAATATCTAACTGAGAGATGGCAACACAGAGTCCAGCATCCAGCTGAACTTCCCCAATATTCTCCTCCAAACAACTTTAAAAATATACCTCGAATCAAATTTTGAAGTGGCACAGACCACAGAAGGTCAGAGGGAGACATTTTTCCACCCTAAGGCAGCTCAGGAGATCCACAGGGGAGGTCGGTCAACTTGGGATGGGTGCAGGCTCAGAGTGCCGGGAGTTCCCCTGGAAGATGACGGCAGCAGCAGGGACAGCTTCGGATGTGGTCAGTCCAGAGACGACAAGGGGGTTAGACAAGTGGCCAGAAAGAGATCCCTGGGAGCCCTTTGCTGGCACTGGGCACAGTGGTACTGATTGGCAACTCCCTTGCCCATAAACAGTTCTTGGTCACAGTCCCAGGGCAGAGAGAGCAGTTCTTGGACTCCTCAGACACAGAGGAGCAGGGGCCTTGGTCACAACCACAGGGCTAAGAGGGGCACTAGTGCTTGTGGCTGCAGGAAAGCAGAATGACAATGGGGAGAGGGGCGGAAATGGCCAGAGCAGATTGGGGGAGGCAGTGATCCCTTTTGAGAAGAGATGGAATAAAAAGAGAGGGAGGAGGATAAAGAGAGGAAAATGGGATGAAGGAAATGCCCAGAGATAATAACTGTGAATGGGAATGGGATGAGTTAACCAGAAGCAGATAGCAGAATGGATTGGAAACAAAAATCCAACATTATGTTGTGTACAAGAGACACATTTGGGGAAGAAGGACACACACAAAACTGAAGGGTGAGAGCAGACTTATTTTCAGCTGATGTGAAGAGGGCAGATGTGGCCATGATCTCAGACCAAAAAAAGCAAAATTAAACCTAGTTGAAAGAGATATCCAGGGAAATTATATTTCGCTGAAAGGTACCACTGACAATGAAGTAATATCCAAAAATTTTACAGCAAGTTTCTCTGTTAAAGATCTTATTCAAGTATATAAGGAACTAAGTCATATGTATAAAAATAAGAGCCGTTCCCCATTTGATAAATGATCAAAGGATATGAACAGGCAGTTTTCAAAAAAAAAGAAATTAAGTGTATCTATAGTCTTATTAAAAAAACAAAACAAAACAAAACAAAACAAAAAACCCCCCAACACTTTAAATCACTATGGATTAGAGGACAAATTAAAACAACTCTGTGGTACCAGCTCATACCTTTCAGACATGGCAAAAGGTGGAGGGGATAAGGGTAAATAGGTATGCTACTAAATTGTTGGTGGGTTAATGAACTGATACAACCATTCTGGAGAACAATCCATGCGACTATGGCACTGTACCCAAGGGGTATAAAACTGCATATCTTTCAACTCAACAAGACCACTACTAGATCTGTATTCAAAGAGGATCCCAAAGAAAAAGGAAAAGGGCCTGTTTGTATAAAAATATGTGTAGCGGCTCTTTTTGTGATAGCAAATAATTGGAAATTGAGGAGAGGGTCATCAGTTGAGGGATGGCTGAACAATTGGGGCATATGATTGTGAATGGAGTACTCTTTTGCCATGGGAAATGATGTGGGAGACATCATGGCAAGATTTTTATGAACTGATGCAAAGTGAAGTGAGACGAACTGGGAGAGAAGCAGTGTGGCTACTCAGATCAATACAATAATCCAAGACATTTCCAAAGGATTCATGTTGACAAAATACTATCCATCTCTAGAGAGAGAACTGGTAAACTCTGAGTGCAAAGTGAAGTATAATTTTCTCATTTTTTGGTGATATACTAATATGGAAATATGTTTTTATAATTTCACATGTATAATTGATATATTGTTTGCCTTCTCAGGGGGTAAGGGAGGCTTGAGAGGGAGAAAGAGAGACCTGGACCTCAAAATTTAAAAAGAAAACAATGCTAAAAAAATAATAAATTAGAAAAATAAATTTAAAAAAAGAAAATGTTTAAGTGTGCTTTAGGGATTTATAAGTCAGAAATGAGAAAATGACATCTGCTCCGTGATCCAGTTTAGACAGCCGCCTCTCTTGTTTCTATCTTAAATTAGAATAATGAATAATTACATTTATAATGGAAATGGATTCATATGTTAATCCATGAAACACTGGTGTAGGAGAGTTATCACAGCATAATGTAGACTATTTTGTTAGAATTTTTCTTGCATCTTAATTAGTTTAATTTATTAGAACACCTGTGAAGTATAGAAGAACTTCGCAGCCAACTTTTGCATTAAAATTAAATTCTTTTCATGCAAAGTTCTAAAGCTTTTAATGTCTCTTGAGCCAGCATATAGCAAAAAAAATTCTATGTTCAGCATGCATTTTGTCTGCTGATATGGGCATTTCCTGAAATGCATTAATATAATTTATCACTACAGCTCTTAGTTCTGGCTGCTATACCTCATATTCTAATTAGTACTTTTTTCACCTGTGAAAACTGCAAATCACAATAACATATACTAGCCAAATGAATACTTGAACTTATTCAGAATGTTACAACATTATAAAATTTTAAAATCATATTTTGGAGAGAGTCAGCCTGTAATGAAACTGAATTCCAGGCAGACTAGAGGTTAGTGTCCTAAAGGGCTCTAATAATAGTATGTCTTCTCAGGACATCTTCCTAATGAGCAAATCATGCCAACTAACATTTTATTTTTTTGAACTAAGTAGATGGACCAGATTTCCTGAAAGTTCATCTCACCTTGTCTACATAATAACTGTATCTTGTAGTTAAAAGGAAATGTGTCTGGAAATGGAGATGGAGACTTCTCTGGGGAGGGTGTTAACATCTGAATTCTGTTTCTTCCCCAGAAGACTGAAACATTTTTTTAAAAATTAAATCACTTGCATAAAAATGTAACTGCCCACATTGCATTATATTCCCTCCAGTCCTTTCCTGACAGTTGTCTTCAGAAGGCTAAATGGCTTCTCCCACACCTTCCTGATAGTTCTTTGACCCAGGTGGTGAAGTAGTATTTGGTATCCTGCCTCTAACAGACCTCTGCAATCTCCCTTTCTCTCCTTCCAACATGGCCACAGTAGGAAAGCCTGTTGCTTAGAGAAATTTAAATTTTGAGCTGTCCCTCTCAGATTGATGAGGAGCATGGATTCTTAAAACTTCCGTTATTTTAGGTAGCCAATTTAATTTAATTTGATTTAACAAACATTAATTTTGCACAAATTATGTGTAAGGTACTTTATTATTTTTATGTATTTACATATATATTCATTGTTATCATTTATTGGCAGAAGTGCAAAGAAAGATGAAAAGCACCTGCCTTCAAGATGCTTCCAGTCTGTTATGGAATAAGAAGGCAGGGAGAAAGACACGCATTCAGAATAAATTATTCCAGAGCTAGGGCAAGCGCTTTTAAAGGGGAGAGAGCCCGGGAAAGAATAAGGATCACTTCCTGGTGTGGGGTTCTAAACAAGTTTCACTATAGAGCCCCTAGCCCTTTCGGCTTTGAAGGGATTTCAAAGGTAGATGCCCATTGGCGGACAGGAGATAATGTAGACAAAGATAAGTGTATCATGCAGAGCTGCACAGTCTCTCAGCCAACCTTTTTTTAACATGGGGGTAGGTAGGTGGTGCAGGGTGCAATAGTATATTTGGGGTTCAGAAACCCTGAGTTCAAATCCTGCCTAAGGCAATCACTAGCTATGTAACTCTGGACAAATCAACTTCAGTTACCTCATTTGTAGAGTGGGGACCAAAATTAAATCTTTTTCCAGGATAAAGATTCAATGAATCATTGAGTCATTGTAAATACTTTATAAATGCTTTGTAAACCTTAAAGCACTACATGTATGTTAGCTATTATTATTACTTATTAAATATCTACTATATTACCAAGCCTGGTACAAGGCCCTCAGGCTCTAGGTTCAATGGATAAGCCCATCTCTGCTGTCCATGAGACACAAGCTGTGGTCAAGACAACAATAATATGTAGAATAAAAATAAAAAGAGCGATCCCAGAGCAGTTAAATGCAGGGTAATTTTAGGTGAGTGTCCCAGCAGCAAGAGGTATCAAAAAAGGCTTCTTGTAGAAGAAGGTGCCTGAGCTGGAGTCAGCCGTAAGGAGGGAGGGCACGTCAGGAACACAGAGGCGCCTCGGCAGTGGGAGAGACGGAGGGTCAAGTGTTAGGAAGAGACCAGTCTGGCTGGACTGGGGTGCCAGTGAGGCTGGAAAGGGATGGAGCTGCCAAGTGGTGAAGAGCTTTCCAAGCTAAGAAGAAGAATTTGTGTTTGATCTTAGAGGCCGTAGGGAGCAAATGGCACTGAATGAGAAGGGGAGAGACCTGGTCCGATGTGCGCCTAAGGAACATCACGGCGTTATAGGAGAGGCTTGAGGCAAAGATGTGAATTAGGGGATCTGTCCAACAAGCTAGCTAAGAAATGATGAGGGTGAATTTGTAGACTCCTAGAATCTCGTTGTTGGAGTGACTCTCGGAAGTCATCACAGTAAAGACTCAAATATTTAATATTTTGTTGTTGTAAGAACTTCCTCATCCTTGAAGCATATTGTTCACAAATGCTTGAAATTAGTCTTCTTTTCTATTTGGTCCATCTAGAATGTTGGGGAAAAGTTAAGTCATCTCTAAGAACATTCTAAGTAATTTGGGGAGCTTTGCCTCCTGTTTATTTTATCCAGCTGCCTAGATTTAGCGTTTAAAAGACATGTAGGGACGTTTAGAAAAGCCTCATTAGTTACTGCTATCTGAATATTTCCCAGTTGAGAGGTTAGATTCAATCTAACACATTACCCAATTCCTTCATTTGGTCCGTTGAAACTTCTAGTCCATATCAATGTTATACAATGTGGAATCACTTAAGTTGCTTCTAAAGCATTATTTTAAAGCTATTCATTGTGTCTGTAGATTTCCCTCTATGTCATTTCCTGGCAGTTAGTTCACTCAAATCTACTAATAATAGATTCCTTTAAGTCTGCCATTTTGATGTAATTTCCAGGAATTTCGATTTGGGATTTGAAAATTTAATTTTGGATTTATGTGATATTTTAACTGCATTTTTACCAGGCAATATAAAAAGAAAAGCTTTAAGCTAAAAGTGTTTCATTCCTAAGGAAAAGTAAATTTTTACTTTTCATTTTTTCTTTTGGATTTTTAGGTAATTTGATCAGATAGGTCCAAATCTTTCAACCTTTCTGCTTTTTTAAATTTTCATTTAAAAAATTGTTACTCATTTATTGCTTGGTACTTGGAATATCAAGGGGGAGAACTTTATTATTAGACTTATTAAAAATATTCAATCAATAGAAGACGGGCTAGATTTCCTTGCTGGTCCTAACTGAATGTGAATATTTTCTCCTTAGAGTCATTGGCTCATAGATTGTAGAGTTAGAAGTGGGAGGGATTGTTGGAGCCATTGAGTTCAATCCCTTTATTCATAGATGTAACAAAGACTCTGTGGCCAATAAGAGTTTGAAGCAAAATTCAGACTTAAGTCTTATTAATAACAAGTTTAGCCATCTACTACCCTATTTCATTCATTGTTTGACTATAGGACAAATGCTATGAATAACAATTATAAAAATAATGATGTTTAACATTTGTGTTACACTTTTAGGTTTGCATAGTGCTTTAGATAGATTACCTCATTTGATCCTCACCACAACCTCGTGAGATAGGTAGACCATTTTACAGATGAAAAAACTGAGACTTACAGGTTATAAGATTTGTCCAGAGTCACACAGCTAGATATCTGAGACAGAATGTATATTTCAGTCTTCCTGATAGCAAGTTCAACAGTCTGGATAGTTATATGTAATGCATAGAAATCCCAAATATATATTTTAAATTTTAGTTTTGTCTCAGATTATGAGGTCAGGGACTGGATTAAACTCGCTCATCTTGTGCTTAATACAGCATCATGTGCTGGTAGATTCTTAACAATCATTCTTTGGTCATTAAATTGATATTATTCCCAAACAGTCTAGGATAAAGTTGGAATTCTGTGAAATTTTTTTTTTTTGCTGTCTTGCGTTGCAAACGTAGTTTGTTTTGGAAGCTTATACTCTGTTAGGTTATTTAAATTTCAATAAACTGATTACTTCAAGTGAACCAAATAATATACTACTAATTAGAAAGTAACATCCACAAAAACCAAGTCATATAATGACTTCTCATCATGAGAAGTGAGATTTTTAAATTGAAATATTTCTCAGGCCTTTATTCCCTCCTTTTGGATTCAGGTTTAATTTTAAGATAAATACAAAGGAGAAGTCAACCTGGGATTTCCTGCAACCCTCTAGTGATTTGGTGAAGGCATCTTTCCCATTGGAGGCAGCTAGTTGGCTCAGTAGATAATGCACTGGGCATGGAGTTAGGAAGGCCCAATTTCAAATCCAGTTGTATGGCTCTGGGCAATTCATTTAACTTCTGTTTTCCTTAATCCACTGAAGAAAGGAATGGCAAGCCACTCCAGCATCTTTTCCAAGAAAACCTCATGGACAGTATTGGTTGCTGTATTTCACGGGGCCATGAAGAGACGAACATTACTAGAGCCACTGAACAACAATGACATTAAATCTGTTTGTTCCATCTAGCTTGAGCACAGACGTGTCCTCAGAAGCACACTGCCAGGTGTAAGTCTGTAGAATAACCTGAGGTTAACGCTTTATCACCCACTATCAAAGAACTGCCTTGTGGAGTAATTACAAGAACTCTAAGACCAGGTTATGGCAAGCATTCTGCTTTCCCGGGGACATAATGTCAAAATCAATCAATTAAAACACTTTTGTTCCATGCCAGGCTCTGTTCTAAGCCTTGGAAGATCCACACAGGAGGCACAAAGTCTGGCCAGACAAGCAAGATGAGATGGTGGTCTGATGCAATAAAGAATGATAACTGAGTCATGGTGGGATTATGGCTCTAGGGCTGTATACCTTATTCAAAAGAAATAATGTCGATAAAAGGAAGATGCAAGAAAGATGATGCTACTTGCTAAGGAGCATTTGGAAGGAAATTCTGGAGTCAGAGAGGAAAGCATGGTGTCACGCATTTGGGTGAAGAGCACAAACAGCAGCAAGTTTATCCCAGGACTAGGCTGTGGACCATCTAGACAGAATAAAATAGATGGGGAGTTAGTGAAACAGATCATAGGCCTGCTACAGAGGCATGATACACCAGTGAAAATGGCTTTGTATTATCTGGGCAATGACCTCTCTGTCCGGGGTACAGCAACCAGTAATTTCTTGTCTGCCCTGGAATTGTATAAATTTAGTGCCTAATCTTTATATGTTTAAAAAAACACTTCATATATACTTTTAAATTTTATCCTCGCCAGAATCTGTGAGAGTGGTGTTATCCTTGTCTTCATTTCCTTTGATGAGTTAATTGAGTCTCAGAGAATTAAGATACTTGCCCAGGGTCTCACATCTAGTGAGTCTCAGAGACAGGATTTGAACTCAGCTCTTTCAGGTTCTTTCTATTATATCATGTTCTCACATTGTTTTCTTATATTAGGTAGTTTGAATTCTTATATAAAAATTGGGAGATATGAAATATTCATAAATAAATATTTATTGCATCCCAAATATGTGCTTGGCATGGTTCTGAATGTGGGTTGATAGCACGTTTGGATGAATTTAGATCTGGTTAAATAGCTGAAGCATAAGAATAGTCATTAATGAGTATCAGCTATAACAGATGTTTCCATTGGAGGACCCCAGGCAGCTGGGTTTAAACCCATGCTACTTAATATTTGTTTTCAGAGGCTTAATTTTAGGTCCAGACATCACATTTCCAGATGACACAAAGTTGGGATACCTCACATGCTGGATAACAAAGTCAGGATTCCGATGAGATCACGAGAGACTGAAGACGGAGCTGTGAATCAAGCTCAAATTTGATAGGAATCAATGTGAAGGCTTCCATGTAGGTTTTAAAAATCAGCTTTGTAAGTATAGAATGAGGAGAGACGTAGTAAGAGCAGTTTTGTGAAAAAAAGATCCAGGGGTTTTAGTAGACTGGAAGCTCACTGTGTCTTAATAGTATAATTGGCTTTCAAAAACACAACTGTGATCTTAGATTGCTTGAGAGGTTTGGTTTCCAGAAAGAGGGAAGTCTTAAAGCAGAGGCCTAGTTGACAGACATAATTGTTATAATGACAGAGAAGTCTTTTGGGGGTTGATGGAGCAACTCAGTGGTTCAGTAGATAGAGGCTGAGCTTGAGGTTAGGAATACTCAATCTCCTGAGTTCAAATCTACCCTCAAGACACAACCTAGTTATGGTGACCCTGGCAAGCTACTCTAATATCTTTGCCAAGAAAACCCCGAAGGTGATCAGGAAGAGTTGGATGTGACCAAAATAACTGAATGACAAAAAAATTGGGCTAGGTGGCCATTTAGATCACTTCCAACCATGGTGCTGGGTCTGGTACTATAAGACTCTGTACTGGTGATATGGCCTTTGGTCTAAAAGGAAGCACAGAGACTCACAAAAGAGAGGGATTTATCAAGCCATATCTTGCTGTGTGTGTTTTTGTGTGTTATATACTGATCTGTTCCGTTGAAGTCTCTCTCTTATTTAACCAATACTAGATGGTTTTGATGGTGACCACTTATGAATATAGTTTGAGATCTGTACTGATATATACTTAGACTTTTTTCCTTACAACTTTTTTTTTCATTTTAACCCTTGATATTCTTAATATTTTTCCCCTCTATATGAATTTTGTCAGTTTTTCCCTAGCTCTATAAAATATTCTTTCAAGAATTTAGTTTACAAATCACTGAATAAGTAAATTAATTTAAATAGTATTATCATTTTTGTTATATTAGTTCAATCTACCCATATGCAATTGAAGTTTCTCCACTTGATACCCTTATTAAGTATTGATATATTTATAAAAATGAAATTCTAATCTAATAGTATCCCCTGCTTTTTTGTGAGGCATTCAAGGTTAAATGATTTGCCGAGAGTTACATAGCTAGTGTCAAGTGTCTGAGTCCAGATTTGAATTCAGATCTTCCTAATGCCAGAGCTTGTGCTCCATCTATTGTTGCTATCTAGCTGCTCCATAGTTCTCATCTTCCAAATTTACAATTATACCAGATATTATAAAATTGGTTAATGGGGTCACTTTGAGAATTGTAACATGCAGTGACTAAGTTGAAATAATCTGGTACCAAAATAATTTCTTTTCCTTAATCAATTTTTTAAATGTGTAGTAGAGTAAAACAGCTAGAATTAAAATCTAGAGATATATGGATATATGTATTTGCAATGAAGTCCACCCAGACTAACAGCAGAAGGTGTAAATCAAGAATAGTTCCAACATGAGGTTGAGTTCTGAAACACTAAATCTTATTCTCTTTTGGCCTTTTATTTATTACTTTTTGACTATGACTTGATTTTTTTAATAGACTAAAGACACCTAATTCAGATAAAATATCAGTGTAAGCTGCTTTGTAATTCCTTGATGGGAAAATTAGAAGCTTATTTTTTAAAGATAACTTTTTTTCTAATGTAAAAATGGAGTGCCTATTGCCACCATACCTAAATGTCAACTTAATTTTAAGTTTGTCTCCTGGAAATGCACTTGGTGGTATTTTTGGTGAGTTGTTCTGCATTGTTTTTGCCACATGTGGTAATCTTTTTCACCTGCTTGTATGTAGACTGGTGATGTACATTGAAAGAGACAGCAGAAAGGCCACACCAGGAAAGGAGCAGCAAAGCAGCAATGAATACCTGTCAAAATGCCTGGATCTTCTCATCTATCACATTGTACAGGAACTGCCAGGAATTCTGGGTAAACGGAGCCAAGCATCTATGACTTGGATTCTCTTCCTCAATTTCTGCTTTTTTCTTTCTTTGCCCTTGCAAATATGTAACTTGCAGAAAATGTGGACTTGCTCCTTTTGCTTCTTCAAGCCCTATCTATAAAGACAATAATCCATCTTACTGGGGACTTAAGAAACTATCCAAAGCTTTATAATTTTGACTTCAAAATCTGAATTATCAGTTGTAATTTTTCACAAGGGAAAATTATTTTTCAGAATGAGATCAAAGTACTGATTGATTTTTATCCCAGTGCTTAATAATTTGTTAACCTACTGAGTGAAGGAAAGAGATTCCCAGATGCTCCTGGTAGTCCTTATAAAATGACAACTTTTGATAACAATATTTAAAGGGATTCTGGAGCCTGAGAATCTGTATAATTATATAATTGGTCTTCTGTTTAATTAATTTTGATTAATAATTCTTCAAATTATTAATCTGTATAATTTTTCTTTTTTAATGACATTTTTGCTTTCTAACTAATTCTGGAAAGCATTTGTTGTCTTGTTCACGTCCCATCCATTCTTAAAATGTTCTACCAGGTGCACAGCATGATGGAAGAGAAAGAACATTGGGCCTGGAGTCAAAAGACCAGGGGATATTCTGACTTTTGGTCCCTCCGAGCTTGTTCCTCATTTGTAAAGTCGGGTTAATGATTGTTATGTAACATGCTATATTACTGGAACATATTTCTATTATATTCAAGAATAAGTCAAAGTTTGGAGGAAAACTAAAATATTAAAGGTGTATATTTTTTTAAAAAAAGATTCAGGCAAAGAAACTTGTACTTATCGAGTCCAGTACAATTTAACCAAAACTTATTAAGTGATTATTATGGATGAAGTCTGAAAATTGGAACTCTGTCATTTTAATTATCAAAAAACACTTAATTTTAGAAATAAAGTGCTATTCATTTATTGGAAATATGCTTTGTCATTGTTCTGTGCCAGTTGTTAGAGATTATAATTATAATAACAATTTTACAGATGTGCATATTTTCAACAATTTACTTTTTTATTAGCTAAGTCTATTCTAATCCCCTGCTTTTCCAGCAGATGTAGCTATAAACCAGAAATATTAAACATTTGAAATTAGTTTTAGTAGTCTATATTAAAATATTGTCAGATTGGGAAAGTCAGACTATTGAGTCATTTTGATGAAAATGTCTTCCCACACTTCTTTCTCTCTTTCCCCACCTCCTTAGGACATTTGGAGATTTCTTTCCTATTTAGTCAGAAATTTCATATTGATGATAATGTTGACATAGTCTTTACTTTGCTGTAAAGCTGTTCCTTGAATAAATATTAAAAGACAGAATTTTACTCATTGGATGCTAATTTTAATTTCTAAAGGAAGCAGTGGTACCTAAGAATTAACTGCTTATTCCATACCTAAGTCAGCCTCAGTGTCTGATAAGGGACTTGTTTCTCATGTAATGAATTATTTTAGGACTCATTGCCTTATCCCTGCTGAGAGGGCAACGATCCTGCCAACACCCTAGCATGCTTCTTCCAGGTGCTGACTCTGTAGTGGCCAGGGTCACGCCCCACATACTCCTGTCTCATTCCTGGCTAGTTTCATCAGTAGGTCCTGTTCTTCTTCCCACCCTCCTGTCATCCTCCCGCTAAGACTAAGCTACTGACCCCCTGAACTGCCCTTGGGCTTGCCCTTGAGCCTGTGGTTCCATGTCACGATTTCCAGGTGATGTCCTCAGCGCCTTGGCTAACGTTTCTGGTCGCAAGCACCCCTCGACAGTCCAGGTGAAGCAGCTGAAAATCTGCCTGCCTATGATGCCAGTAGTACTTCACCTTGTGACCTCACAGGTAGGATTCACTTTTATAAACAAAAAGAGGGGAACCCAAAGTTGACTCGCTCATCTTTTATCTTACTAATTGCCTTACTTATATGCCAGAATTAGAAGTCAGCTCAAATAAAATGTTTAATTTTCATACATTATTTGAAGCTTTTCATATGTGTGAGGATTCAGTCTATCTGGACTCTTTTCCTACAGGTATTCCGCCCTCAAGTTGTCAATGAAGAGTTTCTTTTCAGTTGTGGGACTTTGCTTGTAAGTAATGCTTTTGATTTTTCAAGTTCATATGTGGTGCTTCTGCTGCCTCTGGGATTGTGTGTCAATGGAGTAATTTAAAAATCCAAGTGGTATTCAATTTTCTCCAGGGAAGTGACCTTTTTTTTAATCCCTTGGCTGTAATAAAATTTGACATTTGGAAGAAAATGAATTCCTTTCCAATAATGTATTTGTTCAGTAGACAGCCACAAATAGGGTGAACTTCTCCATAGAAACGTGCTTACAGATTGTGATATTAAATATCATGAAGAATCCTAAAAAAGACAAAATGGCTGAAAACAGAATTTAGAGAATACTTTATAGTTAGTATCTATGCTTTCTTACATTGTTCAATAATGCATTTTCTTCATTTAAATGATCATGTTTTCAGATTATATGTGTTGTTTTTTAAATTTAAATTTTGATATTATGAACAGCAACGGAAAGCAGTGTATTATATTGTCTTTCACGTAAGTCCTCTGTTCAGTGGCATATTATTTCCAGGCATAAGAGTAAATATCCTGGCAATTATGTTATCTTTTTCTCCTTGCCAGTTATAATTCCCTTCTTTTTAGTTGATGAAATGCTGAGCCGTATAACAGAGAAAACTGAGACATTTGTCACCTTCAGCATCTCCTGAATCTTACTTTGATATTAACAATACAAACTTTCAAAAATGTCACGAATCTCTGTATTTAAAATACGGTAGTAATTTGCCTTTGTATTCTTAGTTCAGATTGTAAAAATGATTGTCACTCACAAAAGAGAAGGACTTTTTTGAGATGCTATTCTTTAGGGAGAGGTAGGATGTTTTGAAGTATGAATGTTCCTTATAGGTCATTAACTGTAAAGAATCCATGTATTCAAGGAATGGAGTAAAAATGATTCTGCATTTTCCAGTTTCTTATAATTGCATTTCTCCAGAGTGCCAAATTAAACTTCTTTGCATATGCATGAAACTACAACCTTTTAGAAACATTCTTATCCCGATTTTCAGGGAATGACTTGTATTTGTAACTGGGAGATTGTTTTGGAATGATTATCACATACAAATCCACTGAATGGCATAAAGACTACTTGTCTACAAATCAGGAAACCTGCATTCTAATTCTCACCAGCATTTTTCAATTTACTACCTACATTTATTAAATTACTTCACTCTGAAATTTATTTAACTTTTCTGTTAAATGAAAAGTTTGGACTAGATCATCTTTAATGGCCTTTCTAGTTCCAATATTCTTTGAATCTATCATGAATTTTGCTGCCATGGTCTAATTTGGGGATTTGACTGTCAATGAATTATGTTGATTTACATAGTTCTTCATCCATTTTGGAGGACATTTAGCTTCTTCACTTTATCCTTGAAAAATATGGAAGGATGGAATGAACCAAAATTTAAATAATGGGATGGTTTGACAAATGAATAAATTGTTTGAAGTATTTTTGCCAAACCGTTATGCATTCTCATATTTTCAAGTTGAGAAGAGCTAGGACTTTTTTCTCCCTACAATTTTATCTGCTATAAGACTTTCATGGCTGTAACCTTCAAGTAGAATATTTTTTGTTATTATAACAATTTGGAACAAGGAATACCAATGTATAATAAGTAGATGTTTGATATTCTTGTTCTTGCCATTTTTTGAAGGGAAGGAAATAATTTATATTTGGCAAAAATCATTTGTTTGTTTTTCTGGTAGTTGGCTTTTATTTTTACACAAATGACTGTAACAATAATGTTTTTGAATTGTTTTTTCTGGTTTTTTTTTCCACTCCATTCCCATTCCTCTTAAGCCTGGGGGACAGATGGAGTATTCTTTGTTGGAGTTTTTATCCTTGTAAGAAATGTATTTCTTTTTTTTTCTTTTCTGGAAGAATTAAAAGCAGATTCTTAAAATTCTATCAAGTATAGTAGAAATATCCAGACTAAATATAAAAAAGTAAATAATTTTAATGCATAATCAGGTATCAGAGTAGAACATATCTGTTCTGATAAAATTGAAAGCATCTTGGTTCATGAGATCACAGAATAGTTATCTATCTAATTTTTCAACTGTCATTTCTTTGTAATATTATAATGTAGAATAGAATAGGGATATAATATGGGATGTAATATAATATTATGTGACTATATATATACATATATATAGTTATAAATTTAATTATAGTTATATATCTTCCCAGATGAGTTTATAAACTCCTTGAGGGAAAAAGTTGTTTTCCCCTTTGCCTTGGTATCCCTTTTTCCTACCTCAGGGTTTAGCACTAGTAGATATTAAATTTGTACTTTTTTATTAATTGATTGAGGCCTTAAAAAGTAGATAATGTCTTGAAGAATAGATTGTACCTACTGTGTATACATACTGTGTATATTATATGGAGAAGTATAACAGTAATTTATCACAATAATTCAGATGTAACTAAGGATTTCCAGGGGGCAGAGCCAAGATGGCAGAACTCACCTGAGCTTTCCCAGCATTCCCCTCCAAACAAATTAAAAAGACTGCTCCAAACTAAATTCTGGAGTGGTAGAGGCAACAGAAGGTCAGAGTGAAACCTTCTTCTAGCCCAAGACCATATGGGAGGTCAGAAAGAGAGATCTGAGACAGAGTCAGCCGCGGGGCTAGGCTGTGGTGAGAGAAGCAGCAGCTGCTTCATGGGCTCTCGGGCCAGCCATGAAGTGGTCCTGACAGCTGGTCAGAAAGAGATTCCCAAACACTCCTGTATTAGCAGTGGGTGCAAGCAGCCTGATTGGCATCTCCTTTGCCTGGACCCATTTCATTTTTAGAGCGGCCTCCTTTGGGAGAAGGGAATATAGATAGTGGTCACGAGGGAAGGGATCAGGGGCCTGCTCTGGGTGAGTTATAGAGGGAAGATCAAGAGAGAAGTGGCTATTCTTATCCCCAGATTACATTACCTTGTAAACATTGAAAAACTTCCCAGAACTAGCTCGAAAACAGCAGTACCAAAAAGCCTAAAACACTGCCTCTTCTATCCCTTTCTCCCATCTCCTCACAAACCCTAGGAACAGATTCCAATATTGATATAAAGTTCCAAATCTAGAAATAGTGTGGGAAAATGAGCAAACAGTAACAACAACAACAAAAAAAACTTAACATAAAAATCCACTATGGTGACAGGGAATATCAAGACACAAACTCAGAAGATAATGAAGACAAAACAGCTATAAACAAAACCTACAAGGAAAAATAGTGAATTTGACATAGGATCAACAAAAATTCCTGGAAAAGCTTTTAAAAATTTTCAGAATCAATAGTGATAAAGGGAAAATTAGGCAAAAAAAATGAAAGGGGTGGGGAAAACTATGAAAAGACAATTGATACCCTTGGTAAAATTAGAGGCACAAAAAATATGGAAGAAAATAACACCTTAAAACCAAAATTGACCAAATTGGAAAAATGAATACAAAAATACACTAATGAAAATAACTCCTTAAAAAGCAGAGTTGGCCAAATAATAAACACAGTATAAAAAGCTCACTGAAGAAAATAAGTTCTTAAAAATTAGAATTGGACAAATGGAATAACTCCATGAAACATCAAGAAACAATAAAAGGTCATAAGAATGAAAAATAAAAGAATTTATTCATTATTTCATTGGGAAAATAATTGACTTGGAAAATAGATTATTGGATTACCTGAAAGCCATAATTAAAGAGCCTAGATATTATATTTCCAGAAACTATTAAGGAAAAGTGCTCTGACAACCTCCAAATAGAGAATGAAATAGAAATGCAAAGAATCCACTGTTCACCACCAGAAGAAAATCTCAAATGAAAACTTTCAGTAATATTATAGCCAAATTTCAGAAATAAAACATTCAAATACCATGAAACCATAGTCAGAATCCCACAAGATTTAGCAATTACCATGTTGAAGGAGCAGAGGGCTTGGAATTTGATATTTCAGAAGGCAAAAGAGCTAACTTAACAACTAAGAATAATCTCTTCACAAAACAATATAATCCTTCAGGGAAAAAAAATGAAAATTTAATGAAATAGGAGACTTTCAAGCATTCTCATGAAAAGACAAGAGCTTAATAGAAAATTTTGTTATTAAATTTAGACTGAAGAAAAATATAAACATGAAAAAGAAATCATAAAGTGTTATGGGCCAGAACTCTGGACTTGAAACAAAGGATTCTTACAAGGTACTAAGTCAATGGAATTGATAGAGATAATGGTTGTTTAATTTAGCATGGTGCTTAACAGTTCTCTAGTTCAGTACATTTACTTAGTACTTACTATATTTTTACAAGATTCACACCTTTGATAACAGACCATATAAGCTCAGACAAACTCAGCCAGAATCAGAACTAGGGAAGACAGAGAAGTGGTGGCAGGCTGTCCTCCTTTGCTTCTCGAGAACACTGAAACCAAAATCAGGAAGGCCTCCAGAAAAACTAGCTGAGCCCCGAGTGAAGGAGACAAGACTTTGAAGGAGACAATAAAGGATTTGGACTTTAATCCCTGGCTGTATTGGGGGTGATTACTGAACTGAAATGAAGGCTGCTCCCAGAGATCCCAAGAAAACCTCAACAGAGAATGTTACATTTTAGAGAGAATATTACAATAAAGAGCTCAATAAGGACAAACTTTTACTTTTTCTATATGGGAAGATGATATATATATATATAAAACTTTATCATTATTAGGGTAATTAGAAAGCTTCTACATGGTAGTGTGTAGGAGTAAGTTATTTATGTTGGAATAATATTAAAAAAAAACGGATAGGTAAAAGAGACTGATGCCCTGGGAGAAGGGAAATAATGAGAGAAGGAATGGAGAAAATTACATCACATAAAAGAGGTTTTCAAGGAAGGACTTTATAACGGAGGGGAAAATGGGAAAGGGGTAAGTGGGCAGCATTTGACTTCACTCATCTAAATTGGTTTAAAGAGGGAATATATACATGCAC
>NC_133621.1:41839444-41899444 GCF_048593235.1 Sminthopsis crassicaudata | reverse complement strand
TCATTAGTTAAGTCCCTGCCTTCAAGGAGCCCACACTCTGCGGGAGCTACAATGTTCACAGACTCAGGGAGGGGCACAAACCCATAGGAAGTAATGACGGAGGCGGCGCCCACCGCCGGAGGCCGCGGGGCAGAAGAGGGTATCCTGTGGCTGGCTGGGCTCTCCGGGTTGGACCCCATTTGTATGTGGGGACGGGAGCATGACGGTGAGCGCAGTGGTTTTTGTAACCTTCTGCGTCCGTGGTGTGAGTCCAGCAGCCGAAGGGCGATCCCTTTGCTGACTGATGTCCTGGAGTCCGTCCCCGGACCTCTGCCCCACGGCGTCCGTGCCCAGGCCGCTGCCCCATAGGGTCCGTCCCCGGACCTCTGCCCCACGGCGTCCGTGCCCGGGCCGCTGCCCCACGGCGTCGGTCCCCGGACCGCTGCCCCACGGCGTCCGTGCCCGGGCCGCTGCCCCACGGCGTCGGTCCCCGGACCCCTGCCCCACAGCGTCCGTGCCCAGGCCGCTGCCCCACGGCGTCCGTGCCCGGACCCCCAGCGGCTCATTTTATTGGAGCCCCTCCAGTCCGTCGGCCTTTTAGAATCCCTGATGTTTCTTCGCCATCCCACCCCTAAAGCGCTGGTTATTTCGAGGCCCCCGGCCCGAAGATGCCACTTGAGGAAGGACCCCCCCTTCCCGCACACCGCTGGGACAGGAGCTGAGGGAGTAGAGCAGGGCCCCAGGAAGGGCCCCTCCTCCCCCCCAGGATCGGGCCGTATTTCTGTTCCGCTCTGCTTCTCCCCCTTTGAGTGGGAACATCTAAAAATCTCCTAGTCCAATGGACTGAAAAAGGAAGCGGGGGAGGGAGGGGGGTAAGAGACAAAACTACTTTACTCTCCTCAATAATTTGAACATTAAAAACTCAATCAAACATCAAATAATTTTAACACAGTAGAAATAATGTGTACTTTCCGTCCCAATTAAAACACATGCTCCTAGCAATTTAATTATGTAAATTGGTATAAGCAAGCACGGAACAATGTTAAAGGGAAAGATGGAGATGGGTTAGCTAAAATTGTTGGTGACATTTCTCTTCTTAATTTTCTTTCCTGGCAAATACTATGCCGATTTTCATGCATTGGCTGGGTGGAGACTGCTTTTTAAAGATAAATAGCCTATGAATTTATTTAAAACAGACTAACCAGTATTGGAAAAGCTGACGCCTTTCTCGATTCTTCTGGCCATTAAGTCGAACTTTACCCATCCACAACTAGGAACTTCGCACCCGCTCAGCAGCCGCCTCTAAAAGACGTGTTTGTTTTCCGGGCCCCGAGAGAGCCTTTTTGAAGTCGGTCGGGTTGCCCACCGTCCCAGGAGCTCCTGGCATAAGTGGCAAACATACAGGGTCTGTCTCTAGTGTTGCTGCTTCTTGGGAATGCAGCATCCTGGAGCAGGAGGGGCCTCAGGGGCACCTGGGCCAGCCCATCAGCTGAGGGCCTTTTTCCTCCTCCCTTTTTAGTGCCCACCGCACCTCTAGCCGGGGCTCAGTGCGCTCCTGCTTCCCAGAGTTCCGGCAGCGACTCCGGCCCGGGCAGGCCAGCAGCCACGCTCCCCCATCAAACATTACATTTTTTCTTTCACTCCGGAACTGGCTGGCCAATCAGTGAACTAATTCAGCTTGAGATCTTAATAACCGGGAATGGTTGAATGTTGTTGTCCCCCTCAGAGAACATTAGCAGGTCAACTGCTGACCTAACCCTGAGGAGGGAGAAATGCGAGAACTGCGGGCTCTGTGAGTAGGAGAGAGCCGGAGACTTGGGGCTGCCTATTTGTTCCTTGAGCAGCTGGAGGTTGCCATGGCTAGAGTGAGACCTGGAGTCTGGGAGACTTACCCGGGAGTCCAAATCTAGTCTCAGAGACTAACTCTGTGGTGTGAAAGCCCCTTCACCCTGTGGCCTTAGTCTTTATCTATAAAGTGAGCCAGAGAAGGAAACTGCAAACCATTCTGGTATTTTTTTAAACACTACTTTATTTTTTCCCAATTATGTGTAAAAACAACTTTTGACTTTTTTTTTAATTTTGAGTTTCAAATTTATTTCTTCTTCCCTCTTTCCCCTCCCTCCTTCCTGAGAAGATAAACAATAGGTTATACATGTGCAATCATGTAAAACATTTCCACATTCATCATTTTGTGAAAGATGAAACAAACAAAAAAGGAAGTGAAAAACAGTATGTTTCAGTCAACCTGAGTTCTTTCTCTGAAGGCAGAGAGCATTTTTCATCACGAATCCTTTGGGATGGTGTTGGATCGCTGCCCTGCTGAGAACAACAGTTCTCGTCCGATATTGCGGTCCTTCAGGTTCTGCTCACTTCACTTTGTATCAGTTCATGCAGGTTTTCCCATGTGTTTTAAACCTCTTGTCATTTCTTATAGAACAATCGTTTTCCATTACATTCATACGACACAACTTGTTCAGCTATTCCCCACTTGATGGGCATGGTCTCAGGTTCCAATTCTTTGCCACCCCAAAAAGATTTTGGACAAATAGATTCTTTTCCATCACTTCATCATCTTTGAAGATCATATTTTCTATTTAGCTCTGGTCTTTTCATCAAAAATAACCGAAAATCCGCTATTGCATTGAATTTCTATCTTTTCTCCTGAAAGATAATGCTTCGTTTTTCTGGATAGTTGATTGTTGGCTGCAGTGCAGGCTCCTTTGCCCTCTGGAATATCATATTCCAGGCCCCTCAGTCCTTTAAATTGGGAGTTGTTGGGTAATTCTGATTGTGACTCCTCAATATTTGAATGGTTTCTTTCTGGCTGCTTGCAGTATTTTCTCCTTGATCTTATAATTCTGGAATTTAGCTACAATATTCTTTAAAGTTTCACTTCAAGATCTTTGCAAAGAAAAATCCAAACGGGATCACGAAGACTTAGACATAACCGAAAAACGACTGACCAACTTTGTCCCTTGTCAGACTTGAATCTTAGAACGGGTCCATGAATCGAGGGACCTCAGATTCAGTCAGCAGTCATCGATCACTGTGCTAGGCACTGTGCTAAGTGCTGAGGGCACAAAGAAGGCGATAACAAGGCTCAGACCTTGAGGACTCACAGTCAGGTGGAAGAGACACCGTGGGAACTGTTGAAGGCGATCTGGGAGAGAAGGAGCTGCAGGCTGGGCGTAGGTCTGGGAAGGGCCGCCTGCAGAAGGTGGGATTTGAATGGAGTCTTGCAGGAAGCCAAGAGTTCCAGTTAGAAGAGAAATAGTCGTGGAAAAGAGCACAGAAGATGATTAGCTCTGGTAGTCTTAGCTCTTCTCAGTAATGTGATGATCCAGAACAATTCCAATAGACTTGGGATGAAAAATGCCCTCTGCATCCAAAGAGAGAACCATGGAGACTGAATGTGGATCCAAGCAGAGGGTTTTCACCTTCTTTATTTGTTTGTTTATTTTTTCTTTCTTCTGTTTTTTTTCCCCTTTTCATCCAATTTTTCTTGCATAACATGATAAATATGGAAATATATTAAGAAGAATTATACATATCTAACCTACATGCTTGCTCTCTTGAGAAGGGAAAAATTGAGAGAGAAGGAGAAAAAAAATTTAGAGTGCAAAATGTGACAGAAATGAATGTTGAAAATTGTCTTTACGTGTATTTGGAAAAATAAAATGTTATTGAGGAAAAAAAGCTAGAAAAAGACATGGAATCAGGAGACAGAATGTTCTGAGAGAGGAAACTCAAGGAGGCGAGTGTCTCAGGAGGTCATGTAGGAAGAAGTCAGGAATAAGAAGACTGGAAAGGAAGGAGAGGAGAGGTTATAAAGGATTCCGAATGGCTAGCATAATATTTTGTGTCTGATCCTGGAGGTGATAAGAGAGGACTGGAGTTTATTGAAATGGAGGTAGCAGGGACAGAGCTGAGCTTGGGAAAGATCACTTAGATAGCTGAGTGGAGACTGAATGAGAGTGGGGAGAGATTTGAGGTGGGGGATGACCTACAGGTTATTGTTTGGGCCGAGGGCCTGGACCAGGAGGTAGAGATGAGACATGTTGGGAATACTGCAGTGAAAGACTTGGCATTAGATTTGGGGTGTGGGTGAGTGAAAGGAGAAGTTGAGGGTCACTGGGCGTCTGGTGGAGATCCCAGCAGTTATAGGGATGTTTGGAAGAGGTGGCCATAGGAGGAGGGGAGCGGGAAGATAGTGTTTTGTCTTAAATGTGCTGAACTCGAGATGACTACAGGTCATGGAGTTTGGAACATCCTAAAGGCCGTTAGTGACAAGAGACCGGACATCAGGAGAAGAGTTAAGGCTGGTATGTGGCAATTGTCTCCACGAAGATGCTGCAGTAGTATAAAGGGAGAAGAAAAGGGGGTCCAGAACAGAACCGGGTCCCCCTAGATAAAGCTCCCGCTAAAGAGGATGAAAAAGAGTTGTCCAATAAATAGGAGAGTTGGGAGAGAATGGGGATGTGAAAACCTAGAAAGGCAGAGTATGGAGGAGCTTGATCGGTCAAGTCAAGGGCTTCAGAGACATCAATAATGATTTAGAAAAGGGTTTTCATGTGATCTCACTGGATCCTCAAAACAGCCCACCCGTGAGGTAAAAGCTGTTATGCTCCCCAATTTACAGGTGAGGAAGCAGAGGCTGAGAGGGGCTAAGGGATTTGTTGCAGGGTCACACAACTAGTGTCCGAAGCAGGATTCTAACCCAGGTTTATCCAGACTCAAAAAGTCATTCAGTTTGGCAGCTTTGGTGAGAGCAGGTCTGGCTGAATGAAGAGGCCAGAAGCTGGATTGTACAGGGCTTAGAATTTTGTGAGGGGAGAAGTAAAGGCAGGGAATGTGGATGGAAGAGGAAATATAGAAATCTGATTGATCTGTCTGGTCCTGGAAACAGACCGGGGAGGTGAAGCATCTTGCTCAAGCTCATCTAAACATAGGTATGGTACAGGCTGGACATGTGATTGCATTAGTCTGAGGAAGCCCCCCTCTTCATGCCTTCAGGGGCACGGCTGGGGCTCTTTTCTTTACAGCCACTGTGCTGCTCCCACCTACATGTGAAAGCAGGAGAACTCTGTCCCTCTCCGACCTCCCACAACCTATTCCTTTTTCTCCATGGACATGCCATTCCTCTCAGGTATATCTGTCGCCTTTTCATATTTGTAAACATAAAGCAGCAAAAAATCCAAGGCAAAATCAGCCCAGGGTCTAGCAAAGGTAGAAAGCTTCCCAGGCAGGATGCACTTTAAAATGTATTTGCCTGTGGTCATATCACCCCTGCATCCAGTACAGTCAGGGAACACCCGGGAGTTTACACAGTCCCAGCTTTCACTCAGATTCCAGTTTTCCCCGGCTCTGTGAGTTAGTAAGCCAGAGCACCAGCATTCCAACGGAATCAATCAGGTATTGACTCAGTGCCTCCTGGGTGCCAGGCACTGTGCTGCACAAGGAATAAAACATCCCTCTTTTCAAGAGCTTATATTCTATTGGGAGAGAGTGTGTATGCATGCATGTATATATTTATGTCTATATAGGAGTGTATATAGGGAGAGACCATATATATGTGTATATACATTTATGTATATATATACATGCTCATCTATGTTCATGTAAACCATGTATATATATATATAGATACACATCTATGTGTGAACACATATACATATATGTGTTTGTACAAGTATAATTTATGAACATTTACACCTAGAATAAATACAAAGTCTTTAAGTAAAGATAGTTTTGGAAGAAGGAATAGGTAACAGAACAGGCTTCCTGACGCTTTGACGATGAGAGAGGAGGAAGCTCCTTCCAGCGGGGTCCAGCCTGCACGGAGTCACTGCAGCAGATGGAGGATGCTGGGTGAGCGAGAGAGAGAAGGGCAGTTGGGTTTGATCACCAAATGGAGGAAAGAAGGACCAGCCTGAAAAAAAAAAAAATGGCTGTGAAAGGTTTCCAGCTAAACACGTGTTTCTGTTTCCTCCTAAAGACCCTAGAATTAATTGCCCAGAGGAGTGACATGACCAGAGCAAAGTTGGAGGGAAACCCAGAGGACCTTCCTGGGTCCTGACCCTGTCCCCACATCATTGGCGAGCAATCATTAGGAGGCTGAGCTGTCTAGGAGAGAGCCGCCTCTCCCTGCCCCAAGCCCCGGAGCTGCTGAGCTCCCTAGCCTTTCTTGCCTTCCCTGCCTTCCCCTCTCATTCTTCAGATGAGAAATCTCAGTCCCTTCCTTATTCCTCCCCTCTTCTCAGAGTGTGTATTACATTCAAGCCTTTTGGGGGAAATAGCAATGATATTTTAAAGGTGAATGTGGGAACTTTCTTGGAGAAGAAATGGTTGTTTCCATTTTATGATTTCTCTCCACGGGGACAAGGAGTTTGGCTTTAGGAGAACTTGAGATGGTTGTTATCTTCATTTGACATCTGTGTGACAGCAAAGTTAGATGAAATGTCCTCTTTTTTCTTTGGGCTTTGTGACTGCCATAGAAATCATTGTTTTAATGACTCTCGAGACTCTTTCCTTATCATCTTAACAATTCTAGGTATTAGCTTTCAGGACATCTGCATGTACTTAGTTATGATTATATTTCTCTAAAGCTAATTAAACTTAAAGACTGGTTTTCTTTGCCTCTGGGAAATTCAAAAACTTAAAGGACTTTGGGTCTTAATTCCAATGATATGATATGCAAAAGGTGACAGAATTTTAATGATATTCAGGAATTTATTTGCAAGATATGGCAAAGATGGAAAGATTCTAAAAGAATGAAAAATACCACAGAACATGTTTTGGTTTTGCTTTTGCTTTATAAAAATGATAATCCAAGAAGACCTTAACAACTACTGATAACTATGTACTTTTTCATTCCCTTAAAGTCTGACAGCGGTCAATGCATTCATTGATGGCACTCTTGATGAAAACCTGAGAAAACCTGTAGACAGTCAAGTTTCTGCAGATTATTTTCTATAGCAGACCTTTGTCATGCAACTAAAGTTATTGAGATATTGAGATCCTTTTGTCTGTTAATTTTTCTTTTGTTTCCATTTTGTAATTTCTTTCTGTGGGAATAGAGAGTTTGGCACAAGGGGAATTTGATATCATTTTAAATCTTCATTTGGCACCTGTATTTTAAAGTATTCACCTCAGAAGAACAAAATGCTGCCCCAGGAGTCTTTCTAAAATGAGGTATCTTTTGTTCCTCTATAGTGTAAGGTTCTGTTACAAATGTGGCTACAAAGAAGATTTTGTTCAATGACTTCTGAAGTATTATCATTAATTTATATATATATATATATATATGTATATATATATATATATATACATATATATATATACACATATGTATGTATAATTTAGAAATGCTTTCTATAGTAGCCATCAGCATTATGTAATACATAAAATTCAAACTTAAAAAATATTCGTCATCAATGTCAAAATTTTTCAAAAGCTCCTGTTTGTGAGGAACACAGGGCTAATTCTGGGTTTGCCAGAGCCTTTTCAGTGAAATTTTTAACTATTCAAATTTTATAGTTTACAACTTACACTGGAAAACCAAGATACATGGAGAGACAACAACAACATTGTCTAGGATAAAACATGTAGCTGGACAGGTTCCTATCAGGGTAATCTAACCGTGTGTACATATGTTTGTATTCTTTGATGCGGACCTGAGGTTCATTGGTATGAGAAACTTTGAATGAGGAAGCTCCCCTTAAGGATGAGATGAGTAACCCTTGTGTGACTTTTAGTCCCGGAGAACCTCTGAGAAGTTCATGGGCCTACTTAGGGCCGTGGTTGTGGTTACTGTTCAGTCATTTCAGTCATGTCCAACTGTTTGTGATCCTTTTGGGGTTTTCTTGGCAAACAGTTTTCAATGACTTGCTCGGGATCACACAGCTCAGAAGTATCTGAGACCACCCTGGAACTCTAGTCTTCCCAGCTCCAGGCCGGGCCTCTATCCATTCCACCTCCCAGCTGCTGCTGAAAATTACAGATCACGATGTCCTGGACCTGACCTGAATCCAGATCTTCCTATCTCCCAGCTTACCTCTACTTACCTCTCACCACATTGCCTTTCCCTACTTTTTAGTGCCAGCATTGTGATACAGGTCGTGACTAAATTGTGAGGATCCACAATCTCAAAAAGAACTAAAATGTCAAGTGCCCCAAGAGCAGTGAGAAGAAAAGTTTCTTCCATTCCCAGGGAAGCTTTCTTGCAGAAAGCAGCAGCCAAAAAACATCCAAAGGGGTATAAAGTGTGCCTGGAAAAAGAGAGTAGCCAGTGAGCCAGGGAGGAGGAGAATTAACAGGTTGGCTTTTTGGTGAATATTTGCAGAATGAGAGGAAATCCTCTAACATTTAGGACAGATGCCTGATAGAAAATGTGTGCAAGGATATAGATAAGGATTTTCACAGAAGTGCGGCTGGCTGCATCAGGGAAGGAGGCGCAACACCAGGACCCACTAAAGTCAAGTCCAAACTCCAATGGGATGACCTACAAAAAGTCTCTGCCTAGCTCCTTATCCAAATGAAACGGTGTCTGACCTGCTACAGAAAAGAAAAGGAACAGATTGTTGGGTATTTGTGAATAGATAACCGATAGAAATAGAGGTGAAGAAGTGGATTTTTAGACTATTTCCATGTCTTTTTCACTCTGCCTGCATCAATAAGCTGATGTCATGCTATCAGTCTCTAAAGGTCACTATACTAATTCCCATTATATTAATATGCCCTGATTAAGAAAAAATACACATATTGGGGATCCTATAGAGCAAATATTATCATTGAATTTTTGGATGCTGACTTAAGAACTAGTGTTATTATAGATTTAGGAGTGAAGGATTGGGGAAGGAAAATTTTTAAAAAAACATCAAATATGCGTATGAAATTGTTGCTTTTACAATTGTATCAAAATCTCTACAAGTCTAATAGATGAATTCCAAACACATCACTTACATACAGGTTAAGTATCATAGTGACATTAGTAGCATAAAGATTACCTAAGAGAGTGTGTGTTGGGGAGGGGGGGTAAAGTGGGTAGATGAGGTTGGAATAGCTCAATATCATGGAATAAGGGCCTCAACTCAAATAAACAATAATTCTCCCATTATTCTTTTCTCGCGTGATAGAACTATGTACCAAATGAATGTTATCATACTGTTGTATATTTAGACATTTTGTTGTTTTATTTTTATAGAGTATATAAATATATTTGTGTAAATATAAATATAAAAATTTCTAAAAAATTTTAGAGGCAGTGGTTAGAGCACCAGCCCCAGAGTCAGGAAGACCTGAATTCAAATCTGGCCTCAGAAACTTGACACTTACTAGCTGTGTGACCCTAGGCAAGTTGCTTAACTTCAATTGCCTCACAAAAATAAAAAAGGAAAATTTTAATTAAAAAAAAAAGGAAAAAGTCATTTTGTTGGAAATTTTTTGTATTAATAATTATTTCAAAGTTGAAGAAACATTAGTCACTTAATTTAATTGGTACTTTACCTTTTTTCCCTTCAGATCATATTGTTTCAGGCATTACAGAGGGACCTGGAAGCAATAAAACTTAGGCTTCTCATTTTACAGATGAGAAAAGTGAACATCAAATTTAGAATGACTTGTCAAAACCATCCATCGGGTCAGTGGTTGAGCCAAGGATAGCACTCAGGTCTCTTGCTCAGAATTCCTTCTAAATATGTTCCACCATCTCTCTTCCACTCATCATCTTTCCTTTTCCATGGGAAGCTAAATGAGATCTTAAGTACAAAGTGTTGCAATTATTAGTGCTCCTACCATAATAATATTAAAGTGCCTCTCAGGCATCATTATTTTTCCTACGGTCTTGCTATGTAATACAAAGAAGAAGGAATTCTAAAGATTATGTGTTTTGGTCCATTGCAGTATAAAATTTTTCAATCTTTCACAGGTCTTCAAAAATTCTGAGATAGAATCATTAAACAAAGAAGGAGGAGGAGGAGGGAGAAAGAAGTAGAAGGGGAAGACTTGTATTCTTGGGTTGTTCTAGCCCCTTTATAATTTTTTTCTTAATAAAATATTAATATGATTATAAGATTTAAGGGACCTCATTTGACATCATTAGGATTGGTGATTGTTCTCTGGGGGTAAAGTATGATAATGGATAACAAGAGAGCTTATTATGTAATGTCATCTTTCCAAAGACTTGCTTTCCTACTGCCAGCCAGTTGCCAAGTAACATCAGTGTACTCTTAAATGTGTTCTTAAGTAGATTCTAATTTGTTGATGATGATGATATTAAGATGGGGAGAGTCTTAGAGTCTTACCTACATCACTTAGGGATTTACTAAATAACTCTTGAAAATAAAGAGTGATATATTTCAAACACATTAAAAGTAGCTGATAATTCCCATAATCACTCTTTAAATACCATGCCATAAACCCTGATTCTTTTTTGCTCAAACCACCTTTGTGATGAAGTTGTCATTAGTCAACATCATACCATTTGGGGCCTTAGCTCCCAATTCAAATTAAGTTAATTTAAAACTCCACCCTTAATGAGCATACTTAAAAGTGTTATTAGTGGCTTAATTATGAAACTTCCTTAGCTTATAAAGAATTTATTGTGTTCCATTGCCATAAACAACCTTTTTCAGTTTACTTTTAATCTTAAAAGCTTCTTTTTCTCCCAAATGGCTAATAATGTCATGTCATAAGAATTGGCTCATGTTTCTATGATGGTAGGAAATTTCTAAAGCACTTGATTCACATCATCCCCAGAAAGTTTTAGGGCAAACATAGGTCTCCGATCCTAGAATGTTAGAAAGAAACATAGAGATCATTTAATTTGTCTTCCTCATTTTAGATTGAAGAAAATAAAATTCAAAGAGGGAAAATGATTTATTGTCATATGTCCAGAAAGTAGAAGGAGATTCCAAGTTTTCTTTTTCTTTTTGGAGGAAATGAAGATCAGGTGACTTGCCCAGGGTCATAAAGATAGTAACTGAGGTCAGATTTGAAATGAGGTTGTCCTGATTCCTGGACTAGTAGTCTATCCACTGTACTACATAGCTACTCCATGAGAATACAAGTTTTCAAAATTCTCCCAAGTCTCTTTCCCTTAAACTGAGGTACTTCAGAGAAATTTTGTATTTTCCTTCTGCTCAGATATCTGTTTAATTGCCCATCTTCTTCACCAAATCTCCATTATTTTAAAAGTACAAGTACTTCTTGCTTAGAATTGGTAGATACCCCATTTCACCTCAGGAGATGGTGTTCATGAGTCCCTGTTCCAGAAGAATCAATCACCTGATGGCCAGCCTTCTGATGATAAGCCTTAAGAAAATTAGCAAGGCCAGATCTAATTAATTATTTTCATTTAATGGGTATATTTCTTGTCGTGCATTAAAAAGCAATGCAGTGTAGGAGGAAGAGTATCATTCTCTAAGTTTGACTCTTCAACAATGTATGTCACATACATAAAGTGTCAGAACCACTATTTTCGGTGCAGGAAATTCAGAGACAGAAATGGAAGGTTCTGTCCTTAATGAATTTATATACACAACCCATACACAGATAAATTATCTCAAAATACTTACAGAGTCATTCTTCTAATACTGGGCTAGAACTCAGGCTCATCCAAAGTAAATGGAAAGGATTCTTCTTAAGATAACAGAATGTGGTGAAGGAGGACAATGTCAGTAAACATTTATTGAGTGCCTACTATGTGCTAAGTCCTAGGGGAAAAAGCAACAATAAAGCACAAGACTGTCCCTCAAGGAGGAGACAACAAACAAACAATTGTATATAAATGAGTGGTATGTAGGGTACACAGGAAATAATTGAGAGGGAATGTCCCAGAATTAAGAAGGGTTGGGAAAGGCCTCTTTTGGAAGATTAGGTGGTTATTGGTACTTGAAGGAAGGGAAGCCATTAGGCATAGCTGAGGAGAGCATCCCAAGCATGGCGGACAGAAAGAGACAATTCCCAGAGTTGAGAAATGGCATGTCTTTTCCCAACGAGCAAGAAAGCCAGTGTAACGGAGTTGAAGAGAATATGATGGAGAATAAAGTGTAAGAGAATGAAAAGAGGAGAAGGCAAGTTTATTCAGAGCTAGAAATGCCAAACAAAGCATTTTGGAGGTGATAGGGAGCTGCCGAAGTTTATTGAGGTAATGTGGCCAGGGCTACACTTTAGGAAAATCACTGGTGGTTAAGGGAAGAATGGACTGCAGGAGGTGGAGACTGAGGCAAGCAGCCCCTCAGCAGGTGCTGAGGACCTGACTTAATGTGGGGATGGGATCAGAGGAGATAAGGCGGGATGATCCATGGGTCTTGGCAACAGTCTGGGGGTGGGGCCTGAGGGATTGGGAGGATGAGGATGCCCTCAACGGGAATAGGGAATGAAGGGGTCATATTGTGGGGAAAGATAATGGCTTCAATCCAGTTTGAGAAATCTGAAAGGAAATTGAAGATGTGAGACTTCTCTCAGAAGGCAAAACCATCCATATAGAGACGGTAATTAAATCTGTTGGAGCGGATGAGATCACCAAATGGAGTAGTATAGTGGGACAGAAGAAGATACAGAATCCTGAGCGACAGACACAGTAGAGGGCATGATATGAAGGAGGAGACTGAGAAGGAGCGATGTGATGGATAAAACTGGGAGAAAATGATGAGCCGAGAAGGAGAAGAACATGATTGACGGCCAAAGGCTAAAGTCAAAGGAGGGAGTTTTACAAGGTTTTGCAAAGGTTAATGTTGAAGAATTTCCATGGTATATTTTGAAAAATAAAAAAGCTTTGATAAAGAAAAAATAAAAAAAGAATAAAGTCAGAAGCCAGATTCTGTGAGGTTAGAAGAGAATGAAAGGAGAGAAAATGGAGGCACCCCTTGTGGATGATCTCAAATAGTTTAGCTGCCATGGGCAGAGGAGATGTAGGGTGATAGCAAGAAGGAAGGATCAAATGAGGAGTTTGGAATTCTGTGGAGTTTTTTTTTGAGGAAATGGAAGGAGCCAGAGCAATACTAAATATCTAACTATATTACAAAGAAGTAATAATCAAAACTATTTGGAAATGGGGCAGTGGATAGAGCACCAGCCCTGAAGTCAGGAGGACCTGAGTTCAAATCTGGCCTCAGATACTTAACACGTCCTAGCTGTGTGACCCTGGGCAAGTCACTTAACCCCAGCTGCCTCAGCAGAAAAAAACTATTTGGAAATTTTAAAATGAAAAGTTAATCGGTGGAACAGCTTAGACACAACAATATACAGAAGCAAACATACACAAAGACTGAAAGTACAGGATTTTGTTTGACAAAAACTGTTGGGAAAACTGGCAAGAAATCTTGTAGGAATAAGATTTAGAGAGAAATCTTGGGCTATAAGCTCCAAATGGAAACATGATTGGGATGGAAAAAGTCACATTCTCCACAAATTAGAAGCACATGGAAGAAAACACTTTTCACAACTATAAATAAGGAAAGAGTTCATGATGAGATGAGGGATATAAGAAGTTATGGAAGATAACAGACAATTTCATTACATCGAATTGCAAAGTTTTTGCACAAACAAAACCCCACATTGTTAAAATTAGAAGGCAAACAATTGATGGGGGAGGAGGAAATATCTGTAGCAAGTTTCTTTAATGAATGGGTTTGATATCTATGATTTCTAAGGAACTGAGTCAAATATATAAGAATAACAATAGCCATTCCCACAAACAAATAAATGTTCAAAAGATAGAAACAGTCAGACCTCAAGAAAAAGTAATCTAAGTTTTCAAAAAGAATAGGAGAAAATGCTTCAAATAACTGAAAATAAGAGGAAGACACATTTTTTAAAACTCTAGGGTTGCACTTATCATTATCAAATTGGCAAAGGTAATAAAAAAGGAGAATTACAATTGTTCCAGTAGTTATGGGAAGGAACCCATACTGCTACAGCTACTACTACGCTTGTACCCCCCCCCAAGAAAAAGGAAAAGGACACATATGTACAAAAATGGTTACAATGACTCTTTCTTTAATATCAGAAACTTTCCAAAATTAGTTAACTAATGGGATACTCATCAGTTGGAGAATGGCTGAATTGTGGCATGTGAATATAGTAGAATACTATTGTATTATATGATATGATGGAGGTATTATGTTATATAATATGATGTGGCGGGGGAGAGAATGGCTTGAGAAACCTCAGAAGATTTGTATGAACCGATACAGAGTTAAGTGAGCAGTACCAGGAAAGCAATTTATACGTTAACAATATATTATAAAGACAGAATTACTTTGAAAGAAGAATGCTAATCAGTGTAATGACCAGCATGATTCCAGAGGTAATGGATTTAGGATACAAGATGAAATATAATTTTTTGAATATGACCAGTACAACAATTTGTTATACTTGTCTAGGCATATTTGTTACAAGGGTTTTGTCTTCCTTCTTTTTTCCTCAGTGGAGGATGAGAGATGAAAAGACAAAATATATTTATATTCACTGAAAAATAAAAATACAGTTCCTCACAAAGGAACAATGAATCCAAGGTGCAGAATGAGATACAATTTGAAAATGGAAAATGTGAGGATTTATTTTACCTAACTATATTATTGTCTTTTTTAAAATAGTTTTTATTGGTAGAGGGGGTAACTTTGGGAAGGACAGGGGAAAAGAATTTAGATTTTGGGTATGTTTTTTGAGTCAAGATGTCAGGCACTTATTAGCACCTTCTATATATTAGGCATTATATTTGCACTGAGAATAAAAAGGCAAAAATAATCCCTGCCCTCAGAGAGCTTCAGGATAATGAAAAGACTAAATGCCAACAGCTGTGTACAGAAAATAAAATGTACAGAGACTCTGTTGGAGGTGACCACAAAAGAGGGGACCAATAACATTAAGGAGGAATAGAAAAGGCTTCTTTTAGAAGCTGAGATTTTTAGCAAGGACTTGAAAGAAACCCAGGAAGTGAAGAAAGAGAAAGAAAAAAGGAGAGAATTCCAGGTGTGGAGCAAAGCCACTAAATGCAGATCAGGAGTAAGAGTGTTTTGTGCAAGGATCATGGGAGAGAGCCAAGCCACTGTGTCAGAGAATGTAGAGGGAAATGAGGTCCACAGAGATTGGAAAATTAGAGGCCAGATTGTGAAGGGCTTTCAGAGCCTAAAAGAGGATTTTATATTTGATCCTGGAAGTAATAGGGAACCATTGGAGTTTACTGCAAAGTCAGGGGCTGGGGTTTCATGTTAACTGGAGATTATTTGGTAATATCTTAATCACACTTAATGATTCTCTATTCCATGGCATTGCATGAAACATCTCGACATGTTTCTCTAAGTTTGTTCTGTCTCTGATAAAGTCTTATACATTCCCTTCAGGGAAAATTCTTTTTGAGATAGTGTATTTTTATTGCTGCTGAGCAGAAGCTATCCAGATATATGTTTCCTTGCCTTCCAGTTTTCAATACAAGATCGAGTACTTAGAGGAAATCATTTTAGGAACTCCTGATACAATGACTAGAGATTATTTTTCCTAGTTGTACTTCAGAAATTCAATGTAGTCTGCTGCATGGCCATAGCCACCACATGTGGATGTGCTGAATGTGAGACTCGGTACTTTTTGGAGAGTGGGAAAATAGGAGGAGTCCATATGGATTTGCCAAATAAGAAATTCTGCCCTACTGAAAATTTTTGTGTAACAATTTTATTATCATCATCATCATCATGTGTATATACATATATGTATATTTGTATATATGTGTGTGGAATATATATAATGTATATGTACTATGGTACTTCAATCCCCTAGCAACTCAGCAAATAGACAAAAAGGTAGAGAAGAAGTCAAATGGTCAAAAAGTTCAGCGAAACATTTTTTTGTGATCACAGATTATTGATGTTTATGATGTCTTTTAGCCAAGTGTGAATTAGCAGATTTCTGCTATTAGGAAGCGTTAGCACCTGGGCCCCCATTAATACTTATTTTGGAATGGCACATCTGTAATTTGCTAGGTGTAAGGAGGAGCCTTAAACAACAGGAGGTTTGATATTGCGAAAGTATGGGGAGAATGGGAATTGTTCCAATTATTTAATATGGTTGTGAGAGTACATGGCCCCAATCAGTCAGAGGTAGGAGAAGGAATACAAACCATCAGGTGGTCCGCTAAAGAGTGCAGGGGCTAACTATATTGCATTTGTGTTTGTCTTATTCAGTAATATCATTTTATGTTAGTAGGTTTTTGTTTTTGTTTGTTTTTTTGTACCCATTGTTTCTTATTCTGGATGCTGCTACTAGTGAGACTGAAAATAACTAACTTTTTTCCAGGAGCCTTAACACCATATTCTTAATTCACTCCAAATTCAAAATCCACAGAAACACCCAAGATTTGTTTTCCTTAAACTATCTTCTAGAATATCAGCCTCGAGTTCCAACCAAGGTTGGGGTCCAGATCTGCTATCTCTTAGCTAACCCCCTGGCTATCTCTACCAGCTTTGTGCCATCTTCATTCACATCACTGATAAAAGATTTTAATGCAGCACTGCACAGGATACAGACTTGAATACCGAGATTACTCTTCAGGTTGGCTTTGATCCACTAATTATGAGTCTTTTCATTTGGTCAATCAAATTTAAGTGCACTATTAATCCTATCTGTATCTCTCTATTTTGTTTACAAGGCTACCTTGTGAGATTTTATTGGGTGTCTAGCTGAAATCTAAGTATACTGTGTGATAACGAAATTCTCCATGTATACCAGCCTAGTTATTCTATCAAAGAAAAGTAATTTAGTCTTCTATGATTTCTATTTAATAATCTATGCCAGTTCATAATATTTCTGCCCTTTCTGGGTGCTTATAAACCAAACCATCCCTTAAATAATGTGCTTGAATATTTTTTTAGGAATTAACATTTGGGGAGAAAATAAAATTTTTCTTTCCTTTTATGAAAATCTAGTTACTATCTATCTAGTTCTTTGACTACTTACATTTTTCCATGATTACTTAAAGATCACAGCGAATCAACAGTCATCCAGAAAGTATTTTAGTGCCCTGAGATGCAATTCATCTGTATTATACTTTTTGAGGGTGGCTAGGTGAATTCACTTATATTGATTTCATTTCTGAATGAACATAGGGAAGGTAGCATACAAAGAATATTATAGAAATTTTTTATTCTTATCTTTTAATTTTTTCCAAAGACCTAAAAGTGCCGAATCAATATGAAACACTCATTTTTATACCACGATAACAAGTATTTTATACCAAGCAACTTTCATTTTCCAAAGGTAATTAGAACTAGGTTCACCGTGAAAAGCCATAGTTTCTATCTCCATTATGATTTATTTTAATATTGTGTTATCTGTGTCTTTTACATTTTCACACCCACATTCTTCAGTGATTATCCTAAAAGAGCATCCCGAACCCCAGCTCTTCGATTGGCTTGATAACATCCAGGCTTTACAAATCAGTTATTACTTTTACTGGTCAGATCTACAGAAGAGAATCTGCTGGGTAATTTAAGGTAGAAAATCTTTCCTTTTGTCTGAATTACTTAGAATCACTAAGATAGGTTTTCCAAGAATTTATTAATAACCTTGGCGGTTCATGAGCATGAAACTCCTCTTCTTTGTTAGGAGACCTGACTGATGTTAAAGAAGCAGACTCTGCTCAGAACTAGCAGTTCTCTGCATCCTATAGTTCTCCATGTAGTTGCAGTACTTTGTGTTAGTGAACCTGTGTGCCACCTGTGTGCCTAGTAAAGGGCCCTCTTTCCTTAATTTCCCTGATAGGACCAACTCCGGCCCTTGGACCTTTCTGCTTAATCACCTCCAACTCTCATTTCTTTGAGCAATTTTAGTGTTTATTCAGTCTACAAACACCAAGCAAATAATGGTGTAAGAGAAGAGTTTAGCTCTTGGCTCACCATCTTCCTCTCCTCCTCACTTCCTGGCCTTAATACTGGAAGACTTGAATATTCACCTAGACCCTCTGCTCCTTTACACTACCCCAGCCACTGTAAGGCTGGTTCCATACCAGATCTGGCCGTTACCCCGAAGAGTTCCAATTGCCTAATTAAAAATTCTGAGTTTTCTCACTCAGATCATAACCTCCTCTCACCTTCTTAACCCCTTACAATCTGGCTTTGGACTGAATCAGCCCACCAGAGCTGCCCTCTCCAGAGTTACTAATGCTCTCTAGTTGCCAAATTCAGTGGCTTTTTCTCAATTCTCATCTCCTTGACCTCTTTGTTTGACCTGTAATCTTTTTCTGTCTCTAAGTATTCAGAACCTTGGTCTATCCAGGTTCCCCTCCTAGCTCTCTGACTGTCCACTCTCTTTCTTCCTTCAGATCCCATGCTCTTTAGCTGTAGATGTCCCTTGGGTTCTCTCCTGGCCCTCTTCTTCCCCTTTCCTACTTCACTTAGTAATCTCATCAGTTCCCACAGATTTAATTTACTGGCTCTATGCATTTGATTCTCAAATCTCCCTATCCTGCCCGGATCTCTCTGCTGATCTCCAGGCTTGCATTTCCAACTGCCTTCCAGACTCTTAAAGGCACATGCCCAGTAGACATCTGAAACTCCCTGCGTCCAAAACAGAATTCATTATCTTTCTCCTCCTAATTTCTTTCACCTTCTACCTTTCTATTACTGGGTAGAGGGCAATACCATCCTCCCAGTCCCTCAGGTTACCATTCTGGGGGTCACTCGGGATTCCTTCTCTCTCTCTCTCTCTCTCTCTCTCTCTCTCTCTCTCTCTCTCTCTCTCTCTCTCTCTCTCTCTCTCTCTCTCTCTCTCTCTCACACACACACACACACACACACATCTTTCTATATATATCTGTCTCTCTCCCTTCTCATCCCTCCCCCCCCTCTCTCTCTCTCTCACACACACACACACACACACACACATCTTTCCATATATCTCTGTCTCCCTCCCTTTCTCTCTCCTTCTCCCTCTCCCTTCTCATCCCTCCCCCTCCCCCCCCCCTCTCTCTCTCCCTCCCTCCCTCCCTCCCTCCCTCCCTCCTCCTCTGTCCCTCTCCCCCCCCCATCCTACCCCCACTCCAGGAGCAAATACAAAATGCTATTTGGCATTCAAAGCCTTTCATATAGCCCCCTCCTACCTTTCTGACACCTTCCTCCCCATGCACTTAACCATTCAGAGACACCGAGTTTTATGGATTCTTTCATGGTTACTGTTTTAGGAAAAGTGCATTTTATCGGGATTAATGTTTTCTTATAAAGAACTACATGCAGAAAAGTGTATTTTCAGCAGTCTCTAGGGAAAGGTTACAGGTTTTGGCGGTGATGGGTGGTTATTTCCTCTGTATCAGCATTCACTTTTTAAACTTTTGCTGAGTTTTCTAGGAAAGGGAAAGTTGAGAATTAAATGTATTTGTTTGCATCTTGTCTCCCCCAATAGATTGTAAACTGCTTGAAAAATAGCACTGTCTTTTGCCTCCTTTTGTATTCCAGTGTTTTACATAGTGCCTGGTATATATTAGGTACTTAATAAATGTTTATTACCTCAACTAAATCTAATCTCCCCCTTAGATCTTGAGTCCCTCCACCCCTCAGGAATTACTCAATCCATTGCTGCTGTTCTGATTTCACTTTCCTTGATTTCCAATCCCAATCCAATAGTTTTCTTTCAGTTTGTCCTTTCATTATTCATTCTTTGCTAATCTCAGTCCTCTTCCTGCCCCACTGCTACTCAAGAGCTAGTGACTGCAGCTGACTGGGTACTCCTCAAATTCATGTAATTCGATCTCAGCTGGACCCTCACAGTCTCTTGATAGTCTGTCAGACTTCTTGGGTTTAAATATCATCTCTTTGCAGATCATATCCAACTCTAGTCTCTCCTGAGGTCCGATCCCATATCACCTGCTTTTTGTATCTCAAACTGGATGTCTCAGAAGTATCTCAAGCTCAGCACATCCTAAACAGAACCCAGTTTTCCTGCAAACTCCCCCTTCCTAGCTTTGCTGTTACTATCAAGTATACGACCTGCTTACTGGTCACCCAGACTCACAACTTAACTACTACTCTGTTTCACTAATTTAATCTATTGTCAAATCTTGCCACTTTTATTTTCAGGACATCCCTTGCATGAATCTCCTCCTCTCTACGATCACAACCACATCCTTCCAACAGGCCCTTATGACTGACATCTTCCCCAGAATATGCAATAGCCTCCTCATTGTCCCAGCTTCAGGTCTCTCCCCTCCCCAGGCCATCCTACACACTGCTGCCCATTTTCCTTATTGCTATGGCTGTATGGTTATTCTAATTAATCAAGTCCAGGGGCTTCCTGTGGCAATCCCTCTTTTTAACCCCTAAGAGTCTATACCACCTTGCCCCAAACCTGCCTTTCAAGTCTTATCGAGCATTCTTCTCCCTCCCACACTGTCATCTGGCCAAACTGGTCTTGGCTCTGGTAGCCAGCCAGGAAACCCATCTCCCCTCCTCATGCCTTCCTGCCAGCCATCCTTATGTCTGCCATGCACTTCCTAGTAATCCTCCTCAGAGACCCTCTTTCCTTCAAGCTACTTCTTCCAGTGCCCCCCTCTACTTTATCCATTTGCACTTATTAACTTTATATTGTCTCTATGTATGTTCTTGTTGTCTCCCCCATTGCACATAATAATAAGCCCCTTGCCAATAGGGAAGACTTCTTTCCTGGTACCAAGTTCGGAGAGGCAGGTGTGCTGCTGGGAGAGGGAGATGTAGCTGGAAATGGAAACGGAGCTTCTGGGAAGGAGGGAGCACTGCCGAGGGAGGAGAAGAAGGTGTCCGTGGCCTGGTGGAGAAAGTCCGGAGAGGAACGAAGGAGGAAGGAGACATAGTGTTTAACAAATGCTGAAGGGACTGACTGAGCTGGGGCCTGGAGGCACAGAGACAGAAATGAAACAGGAAAAGAGTCAGAGATGTACATGTACAAGCAGACATCCTCTGGGCACGTCTTTGGTCCGATTGTACTGGCTCCTTATCGTTGTCCCTAGCTTCTCTAGGAGTTCTGGTGACCGCCGAGTAGATCTGCGCCCCTTTTCTGGCAGTATCGGTACAGCCTCTTTTCCTCTCATCCATAATTCTGCACTCCATGACTGTCCTGGGTCACCGGAACCATCACTCTTAAATATGGCCATGGAGTGCCTGTTGACTATAGAACAACATCAGGGCACAGATGGGCATGATGAAATTGTACTGCCAAGAGAAGCTTTTTTTTTTTTTTTTTTTTTTTTTTTTAAATTTTAACTTGGGAAGCCAGGTTCTAAGATACTCTAAACAGGCACAGATGGTCAGGTAGTTTTTATCCTTATATCAGAAAGCAATCAAATTGTTACTTTAATTGTGAGCCAATTATTTTGGCAACAGGAGCAATGAAGGATCATAAGTTTAGAACTGCAAGTTACTTTAGGCAGTCTTCTTCCCCCCCCCCCCCCCGAGGTTGGGGTTAAGTGACTTGCCCAGGGTCACACAGCTAGGAAGTGTTAAGTGTCTGAGATCAAATTTGAACTTGGGTCCTCCTGAATTCAGGGCTGGTGCTCCATCCACTGCGCCACCTAGCTGGCCCCAGAAGTCTTCTTTTTCAATGCTCCCATTTTACAGATGTAGAATTGGGAGCCCAGAGAGAGTTAACTGTCCAGCGTGACTCAGGTTGTCAATAATGTGGCCCCTCAAACAAGCCTCCAGTTCCAAGCCCAGCATTATTGTTGCTCTTTTCAATTAAACAGGGAGGAACTGACTGAAAAACTAAATGGAAAGAATGGACTGTGTCAGAGGATCACAGGGATCATTGGTCCAACTCTCCCATTTTACAGATGGGGAAACTGAGGTATAAACTCACTCGCTTGTGTCGGCCTTGAGTAGAAGAGCTAAAATTTGAACTTAGATTCTCTGAGATTTTTATTACTCAGCCAAGAACAATTTGGAAGAATAGCTAACATTTATTTGGTACTTCAAGGTTGCCAAAGCATTTGAACATATGTTGACTTATCTAACCCCTACAATTTCCCTAGGAGTAGGTGCTATTATAATTCCCATTTTGCAGTTAAGGAAACTGAGGGAGACAGTATCTTAGGGTACAGTTAACTTGGGTCATCCTGCCTCTAGACTCAGGGCTCTCTCCACTGCGCCTCTTAAAGAGATTGTAGTCAAAGAGCTGAAGAAATAAGACTGAGAGCCATTTTACGTCCACCGTAGTCTCTCCGGCCTGATCTTTGGGTGCCAAGAAAGTCCAAGGACTCAGAGGCAGAAGGCAAGGCAAGTCTCCTGGCCAGAGAGACGACTTAGCTGCAGAGGAGCTGTCTGGAGACAGAACTTAGGTGGGGAAGGCCAATTATTGGGATACTCATCTAAAGCGGCTTCATGTTGGGACAAGCTCAGGAGCAAGGGCCTTTACCGGCTTGTGTATTTTGTTCTCTTAGTCTTCTTCACACCTTAATGGATACCATCTATCAAGCTTTTGCATATCTCCTCTATTATTAAACCAAGGCTTCTTCTTATGAAGAGTCATATTTGTCATTTGAATAATTCAGAATTCATCATAAGCCGGAAATGTTACTAACCCTGAAGTAGATTTAAGCTGGGCCTTGAAAAGGCCCAGCATTCCTTTAAGCTTTTTGGGTCTTTGTGATTGAAAACTGAAATGTCATAATTAGATAACTAGAGAATTGGCAGATCAGAGAGAAAGCCTTCATCCAATGGGTCAGGGAACATTCAAATTAAATATCTTTTTTAACTCTGTCATTCCCTAGGAAAATAAAACAAACACCTCCTTCCCATCACTGATGTTTACTATTTTAAAAGTGAAGAATTGAAGAAGTCTGATTTTTATCCTTGACCACTATGAGAAAAAACAAGGGAATCTACCCCTATTTTAAAATGTTCATCGGTGCATTTATTCACCATTCTTAAAATGTCTACTGCTCTCACTGATATATGATGACTGTAGAATGACAAAAATGCAAAATGTTAAATGAGAAAAGTATCAGAAGATATGTAAGATCTGAGGAAGGAAAAAGCATAGCAGAAAAATCTACTGGGAAAAAAAAGAAAGAAAAGAAAGAATATTGACCCTAAAGACATTAGAATTGGACTCCAATTCTGGCTCAGCTCTTTACTTGCTGTTTCTATGATCTGGAATAAGCTATTTTATCCTCCTAGACTTCAAGTCCTCATCTTTTTTAATAGTATTTTATTTTTCCAAATATATGTAAAGATAGTTTTCAACATTCATTTTTGTAAGACTTTGTGTTCCATGGCAACAACAAGATTATACAATGATCTATTCTGATGGACGTGTTTCTTTTCAACAATGAGATGATTCAGGCCAGTTCCAATGATCTTGTGATGAAGAGAACCATCTGCATCCAGAGGATTGTGGGAACTCAGTGTGGATCACAACATAACATTTTCATTCTTTTTGTTATTTGCTTGCATTTTGTTTTCTTTTTCATTTTTTCCCTTTTCAATCTGATTTTTCTTGTGCAGCAAGATAATTATATAAATATGTATACATATATTGGATTTAACACATATATTTTTAAAATTTTTTTATTATAGCTCTTTCTTTACAAGATATATGCATGGGTACTTTTTCAGCACTGACACTTGAAAAACCTTTTGTTTCAATTTTTCCCCTCTTTCTCCCCACTCCCCTCCCTCAGATGACAGGTACACCAATACATGTTAAATATGTTAAAGTATATAACATATATTCTTAACATGTTTAACATATATTGGATTATTTGCCATTTAGGAGAGAGAGTGAAAGGAAGAAATTTGGAACACAAGGTTCTGCAAAGGTCAATGTTGAAAAATTATCCATGCATATGTTTTGAAAATAAAAAGCTTTAATAAAAAAGACTTTTATGTTCTAAATTTTTCTCCCCCTCTTTTGCTCCCCCCTCCAAGACAGCAAGAAATCTGATATAACTTAAGTATATGCAATTCTTTTAAACCTATTTCCATATTTGTCATGTTGTATAAAAAAAAAAAAACATAAGGAAAAAAACCCAAACAAAAAGTTGAAAAAATTATATGCTTTGATCCACATTCAGTCTCCATAGTTCTCTCTCTGGATGAAGCTGGCATTTTCCATTCCAATTCTATTGGAATTGCCTTGAATTACTTCATTGTTGAGAAGAGCCAAGCCCATCATAGCTGTTCAAGATACATTCTTGTTGTTACAATGTACAGTGTTCTCTTGGTTCTGCTCACTTCACTCAGCATCAGATGTATGAAATTAGCCCGCTCATCATTTCTTATAGGACAATAATATTCCATTATATTCGTATATCATAATTTATTCAGCCATTCCTCAAGTGATGGGCACCCACTCAGTTTCTAGTTCCTTCATTTAGTCCCTCATTTTTAAAATGAGTAGGACATGAGCTTTGAAGAGAGATATGAGAGGAAGGAGAAAATAAATGTACATTAATTGAAAAAAGAAAGATTTAGGTTGTTTTTTTGTTTTTTTATGAGGGCATAGGAAGAGAGGATCTTTAATAAATCTTCCAACTCTGAGCCCTATAATTTGACTGAGAAGGGCAAAAAAGTCTTCATGAAGGATAAATAAAGCATTTGAGATGAGCCTTGAAGGTTTTAATAACCAGTCTGGAGAGGATGAGTACTTATTCTCCTAAACTATTCCATCCCGAGTAGTCTGTTTTCTGTCCCCTCCTCCAGACTCCCTCCTCCCTATGTTCTCTCTTTGAGTTTTCATTGGTAGAACATAAGCTTGTTGAAGGCAGGGAGCACTTAATTTTGGCATCTAGTATAGAATATTATATTTATTTGGTGCTTGATGAATGTTTGTTTATTTGAAGCAAATTCTGGGCATGTAAGCACTAATGTGGGAATCGGTTTAGTAAAATGGATAGAACACTGCTCTTGGAGTCTGAAAATCTTATTTAAATGTGCTTAAGGGTTATTAAATTTGAGACTCTTAAAGGGATAGAGACTTAACTAAATTCTGAGCCTTATGACTGTTGACATCATATAGATGCTTTTCTCTAAGGACTTGGAAAAGGGGAACCAATGCTTACAGCAGACTATTTGGCCCCATTAGACTCTCCTTGCTAGTCTCGTGATCAGAGAATGAAATGTTCTTGGGGTTTCCTCCACACATTTTCTCCTTTTTGAAAATGTTTTTATTCAGGTTTGTTCTGGCTGTGATTAGCAGCGAATTCTCCTTAATTTTGAGCTCTCCTTTCCTCCCAAGCCCATCTCGGGATGCCAGGGCAGGATGGCGCCCTATAAATAAGGTCCATCATCATCATCATGATTATGTCATCCCTGCACACCCAAGCTGGCTCAGACCTCCTGGCCCCTTGCCTCGTAGCACCCTAAAGGTGTGTGATTGTTATAGAATGACTAAACAGCTCCTTATTTCTTAATTGCGATACTTGAAAGTGTCTACTAGCATGTTCCAATATGAAAAGGTGTAAATTACCAGGATAATCAGGGAAATGATACCAGCCTCCCTTAAATGAAAAGGGCACAAGTGCTGAGATGCAGGGAATTGCACAGAATTCCAAGGCTGCCTGGGAGTGAGAGACCTTCTCCAGGTAATAGGTAGCCAAGGAAAAGAGAATGTGGACAAGATGCAATGGGAAGAAAGATAGTGAGCAATAGTGAGTTAGAAACACTAAGTAAGGCCGGTTTTAGACCTGTTGAAGAAAACACTTTTAGGGTTGTATTGAGAAAAAAAATGACAATATACACTAGCAAATATATCAGAAATTAGGGTTAATTTAATTTAATTTACTCCTATGCAAACTACCCCATCTCCTCTTCCAAGTATTTGTTGTAGAATTATTAATCAGCTTCTGGGTGAAGGAAAGATGATTTTATTGGTGAGAAGAGGACAAAGGAACTGGGGAAGATGTTAGAAGAAAGTATGGAAAGGAGAAAGAAAGGTTAGGACAGATTTCCCCAAAGCAGCTAAATGCCCATTCCTAAACTCCTTTTCTGTGAACATACTGAAAAAAAAAAAAAAGCCACCAAATCTGAGCTTCTGGCCAGGTCAGGGGTTTCTACTCCAGGAAAACAGTAGAATAGAGATGAGTATAAAAATTAAGAACAGATGATCATTTGGATTTTTTTAAAGCTCAAATTTCTAAAATATTGCACTATAGTCATTCCAAATCTGTTGTTTTTAGTGGCTTCTAAATTATAAAACTCCCTCAACCAGAATTGATTTCTAGTCATCTCTGGAAGCAAGGATAGTTTCAGCAAAGAGGAAAAATGGGGTGGGAGACCTCAGTTTGTATTTCATAAAGTCTTATTTAAGAACAACTAAGAAAATGTTTATAAAAACTACTCTGCAGATGATTACTGACATTTTAACCTACATCAAGCCTTTTCTTTCACAGTGATTTTCTTCAACATTCACCAAGTCATCTGTGAATAATAAATCTTTCTTGAACTTTTCCTATCCCCTTGACTCTAGAAAAGGACCATGATATCAGGGAGGGGATGCATGACACACAAGTGAATGGGATTTCAGTGAGGGAGGCTGTGCGAGGTCACCTGCCTCCCTTTCCCCTCCAGGACCGTCTGGATCCAGTGACTAGAGATAGATCAGGACCACTGGAGATGGCCCTGGATACAGTGGGAGACCTTGGGCTTTTTAGGCTCAGGCCTTTAGCAGGTCCAGACTAGAATATAAACAGTGATTGTTTGTGACCTTGTCTGTGCAAGAATGTAGCTCCAACCTTTCTCCTTCCCCCACCCCAACTTAGCTAATAAGGTTTATAACAAAAGCCTACTAATACATTTGAGGAAGAGAATTGGGAATTATAGCAGCCAGGCATTTCAGTCAGGGAGTCAAAAGCTTAGTTCAGTTAATAATGAAATTCTTGCAGGAATTAGTTGCAAAGCTGTGTTCAAGAACCTAATTTGAGGAGTTGTCTCTATTAATTTGTAAAGTATAGCTCTGTTTGTCATGCTTAGAATGCTTTGGGTTTTATTTACTCCATACCGCTAAGGGATTCGGAATGTGGCCACTTCAGGTTATAGATCTCAGGTTATTACCATGCAGCCGGAACCACCTGAGTCAGAGACCAAGCCTTTGTTTTCTATCAGAAAATATTTTTAAAGTTCCAATCCCCTTCCTTACCAATAAGTCCTTTCCCCTGTGCCAGCATTTCTGCTTTTTACATGTAAATTTACTATGACGTTCACTAGAAGCCATTTTCCATCAAGACATCAACATAATTTTTAAAAAAATTCAGTTTATAAATGTAATACCTACATTTGGATTTGCATTGAAAGTATCTGGTTTGCATAATAATTTGAAATCTGTTCTTTTCTTTTGTATTTCATTTCAGAGTCAAACTCTGACTTTTTTCCCCTCTAAGAGACCATTGAAGCTTTTGTATTTCAATTTAGAAAAAGTTATTTCTATTCCCTCCCCCATCTCAGCCCTCCTGGGGATCATCTTTACTTATGAAATTCCCCATGCTCCTCCTCGAGATTTCTACCTTAAGATGAGATGAAGCTAAAAACTTAGCCACAGTCTCTAGGAGTCCCAAATGGAACGCTTCCCTCACTTACCAAGCTGGTGTTTGTTTGTTCTTCAGCAAAGGCCCGAATGTAGGAATTTTCCAGAATAGTCTATTAGCACAGTAGCTAAATTTAAACCCATCCCCTATTCACCAGGGGCTGAGAGCACATTGCCAAGCTGTACCTTAATGAAAAACATATCATTTAAACTGTCAGAAAATTGTCGGTTATGGTTTGAAAAAATCACGAGCATTAATGGAACTGTGGCAAGATTCACTGATTCCTGGCTTTCTCCTTCTGTCTATGCAGAGATTTTCACTTGGCTGAATAATGGGCTCCTTTGGAGAGAGAATCATTTGTTTTTACTCTTTTGTGCCTGATGTCTTTGCAGCTTAGAACTGTAAAGTGCAGCCGCTCCTCCCGTGGCTGCAGGTGCCAGGGTCGGTGTCCCAACCAGAGGCCCAGGTGGGGCCTTGGAAGCGCCCTTCGGGATCGGGCAGCCAGCTACAAGGGATCTGCCCTGGCGGGCTTTGACACACACAGGCTGGGCAGCTTATAACCAGTGATTAAGCAGCTAAGCTGGGCAGTGCCCACTTGAGGACCCGAACTGGGAAAACAGCCGAGGCGAGAGGTAGAGATGTTTCCCACCTCTGGCTGCTCTTCCCTGCTGGTACAGGTACATTTTCATTTTTCTCTGTGGATGGAGAGAGAGGCGGGTGGTAGAATGGAGCCGGCAAGACCAAATTTCAAATCCCCTCCTAGTACTTACGAGCAGTAGAACCTCAGTGCCTCAGTTTCCTTATCTAGAAAATTAGGGGATTGACCTCCGGGGCTACTCCAGACTCTGAATCTGTGATTCTGTACCTGTCTAGACCTGGGGTTTCAGCAGTCTGGAAACTCCCTCTGCCAATGTAGGCTGGTGCTTTCTCTATAGCGAATAATCATAAAGAGAAGCTTGGAACACTGAGAGGATCAATAGTGGCCCAAGGTCACATGATGGTTACTTGTCGGAGGCTGGAACCAAGGCTTCCTGGCTCAGACACCAGACCCCCCTTTCCCTCTTTCTCAAGCCAGAGTGTGGTTGTGAGCTCCTAAGGCAAAGCAGAGAAGCACTGCATCCGAAGGGGCCGGGGGAGTAAGCCCTCGGCCCAAGGACTGTCTGCGGTTTCAGATTTCTGGGGAAATTGATGAAGAATGGAAGTCTTGTCCTGCTTGATCCTAGTGAGGTAACAATAAATAGAAATTGTTTCAAGAGATGATAAATTGTAAAAAGAATATTATTGAAAATATATGAATATGAAATTATGAAATATGACAATCATATGAAAATAGCATAAGAGAGATTCAGTCATAGACAAAATATTGGGCAAACCATTCATCTTTATGGTCTTTCAGTTCTAAATCCTTGAGGATCTGACGGAGTAGAAGAGATTCTCAGTCTTGTTTTTCATTAAACTCTGAGGTCCTTGTGATCTGCCGTCCCATGAGATTCTAGGATCTTAGGATTCTGTGACTCAGTGATTCTCAGGACACAGAACAGGTCTCACAAAGAGGTCAGAGACTCCGCAGCAAGGGAGGCATCTCTTCTAGATTGGGGAGTCACAAAGTTCTTCATGGTAGAATGTTATTTGAGTTTCATCTGAGTCTTGGCAGAAAATAAGGATTTCAACAGAGTTTTGGAAGCAGGATAGGATAGGGAGCAGCTAGTCCACTGAGTCTAAAACAGCACAACAGCTCAAATAATGTGAAAGAAAGCTGGAAAAGTGGGTTGGAGCCAGATTGTGAAAGGCGACAATACTCATGAGAAAGAGTTCTATTCTTGCTCTTAGTGATCAGCAAACGTTTGTTAAGCTCTCACTCTGTGCTAGGCAGAGAAAAGAAAATGGAAAGAAATGATTCCTCTCTGCAAAAAGCTTCTATTAGGAAAGACAAGATCTTTAAGCTTCAGTGACTAAACCTTGCTCATACTTTTGGAACACCCTGAACATAAACACATTCAGTATAAATGTAAAGAGAAAAAAATAAATTCAGATTGGACTAGGGGAAGGGAAGCTAGTGATTTGGATGGGAAAAGTCTTGATGTAGAAGGTGCTGTTTGGGCTACATCTTGGCAGAAGAGAGATTCTTTGAGGAGGAGATGAGGAAAGGGTAAATCCCAACCATGGGAGACAAGTTGTGCAAAGGTAATAGTCACTGAAAGGGGAAGTGGCCTGGACATTAAGACAATTACCTTGGCTGCAGTTTGAAAGGTGGTCTGGAAGGAAGGAAGTCCAAAGTCCAAGAGTCCGATTGAGAAGTTGTTGTAGTGGTCTAGTTAAGAAGTAATAAGTGATGACCAAATGATGAAAAAAAAAACTGATAAATTTACAGGAAGAATTTTCTCTTTCATGTGGAGGACAGTATCACCTATTAGGAAGATATACTGCCTGGATCTCAGAAGACTGAGAATTTTAGCATGGCTGAAAAAATGTTCAATTCCGGATTAATTCCCTAATCTACACAATGGGTTCAATTCATGTTCTTTTCTCTAATTTGTAGGATACTTGTGTTTGGTGGGGGAGCACATGATCTTTTCAGCATCTCCATACAACAGTCTATTTCTTTATTCACTAAGAGAATCAGTCTTGTTATTAAAGAATTGCCAAAGCAACAGTAAACTTCATTAGTAATAAAGACACAACTTTAAAAGTTGTTCAAGTGACTACTGAAAAAATGGAGACATTGAAATGTCACATAACAAATAGATGACCTGGATAAGTCAACTTCAGATATAGAGTTCATTGGAATAAGTTAGTCAGTGCCGGGCTAAAATGTTAGGATTACTAGGTGAGAGCTCAGGTTGTCTGGACAATGACAAGGTGAGAACTCAGGTTGACTTGATAGTTCTCTGGCTCAGATTCTGGGAGGAGCAAGCTCATTGGTTGAAGTGGTTCTTCCCAGAAGCCCTTGCATTATCCCACGCCCATTCTCTGGGAGGATAAAAGAGGACACCACTCCAGAGATAGAAGTCTCTGCATTACATCAGGCGTGACGGGGCTCTCTGCAGGAAGGGAAGTCACTTCTCTGGACAAGAGTTAACGGCAACTGCCTGGAGACAACGGTTCTCTACAGGAAGAAGAATCTGTCTGAGAGATTTGAATAGACACAGCAGATCTCTTCCCAGAGAGCAGCTTCTGGAGACGACAGCTCGCTACACTAAAAGTCCATTTCTGCTTCTCCCATCCTTTCACCTTATCTAAATCTTCAGTGTTAATCAGGAAAGGATAACATAAAATCAGGAAGTGCGTGGGCTAACTGGCCCTGCTGGGTTTACATGTGTGCAAGTCTCCATACCAGCCTCTATGTATTTTGGTTGTACAGTCATTACTAGCTGGAAAGGATTTCACTTTGCTCCTTTGAACAGTGCTTAGAACATTGTGGACACTTGACAGACAGTTAATAGTAACAGTGTTCTCCCAAATTGGGCAGGGGGAGAGGAGGAAGTAATTCTTTTCCTTCTAACTATGTATTTAGTGTTCTCCATTTTCAATAGAGAGATATTCAACCAATTCAAATTCAAAAATCATATGAAACCTCTGCTATATTCAAAGTACTATACTCAGAGCTACAGGATCCAAAAAATCTCTGCTTTCAAGCAGCTTACACTCTTTAAAATTTCAAATTTTCTTTCAATTACTAAAAATCTATTTTTTCTTCTTCCCACTTCCCTCCCCCCATTGAGCCAAAAAAAAAAAAAGATTAAAAACAAATTCCTTATAGAACAGATGTATAGTCAAGTTAAAAACAAAAACTCCTGAGTTGGCCAAATCCAAAAATATATGTCTCATTTTGTATCGTGAAGTCCATCACCTTTTTGTCATGACATGGATAGCATACTTCATCAGTGCTTCTAGGGAGCTTATGTTCTACATAGCAGACATGCTGGCTGGGTTACTTTTTTCAATTATTATTTTCCAAATAGTACCATTTTCAGACATTTTTTGGTTCTGAATTGTTTTTAGTTTTGATTAGTTAATAAATAATTAATTAAAGATATTAAGACTCAATTGGCTGTCTCCAATTTCATCAGGGATTTCACTTTAAGAAACACAGCTACCCACTCTCTCCCTCAAATTGAGGGCAAAAATCTTACTTAAGAAAAGAGAGAAGAAACAGAAAGTGTTCTGAGTCTCAGAACCAAGAAAAAAATCAGAAACTGGGAACCAAGGCCATTTGAATCTGGTCTTGCTTGTTGTAGCCAAGACCATTGACAAGTGAAGTTTGTAAAGAAGGAAAGCTTTTCTTTAAGAGAGTTTGTTTGTTGAATTTTTTATGCTGCCAACCTCTTTTCACACTAATGCAGAGTTTCCAGCATTCTCTGATTTTTCCAGAGATGAGAAAAGGTGTTTCTGTGGCCATTACCACCCTAATTAACACCTCTCCTCTTCTTTGAAAGGAACCCATGGGGTAGTTAATGGAACTATGAGAGCTTGGGGAAAAACCCTCCTGGTGTGCAAGTTTACAGTATTAAAGGGAAAAAAAGAAAAAAGAAAAAACCACGAGTCAAGGACAGAGCTCAATTAAATTCCATGGAAAATTTTAAGATGGTTTATAAACAAAAAGCCAAGACTTTAAAAAATAGTTTTGTTGGAGAACTAAAACCTAAAAGGAGTTCAAGAGCAGATTGGGCCTAGGTAGCTTAGTCAAAGGATGAGCTATCTATGAACAGGTGTGGGCTAGATGCCCAACACTGAAAATGGCTCTTCTCCAGGAAGACTTAAAACAAGTGACTTGCCCAGTGGGGAAAATGTCTAACTGGGAAGGCACAGCCCAGACTTGCAGTCTCCTGTTATCGGCCAGATCTCTCAAGCTAAGCACCCCCTTAAAGGGAGATACTAGAAGAGATAGCTCTCTCACAAGAAAGGGATTGCTCGCAGCAGAGGCTGTCCCATTATGTTGGGGTTTGGAAATTACAAATCTTTCCATTTACCATGAGGGGAACTCCTCCCGTAGACCAACTTTTAATGAATACATTCTTTGGGGAGTTATATTTTCTGTTTAAGGAACAGGCTGGATTGGATAGATTTTTACGCCAGAATGAAGAATGTAAGGGCTGAATTTGGAATCTGATACCCAATGGCTTCCGATCCAAACTCTCCTATTTCCTAGCTAGCCACGGACCTTCTGTTTCCTCTCATTTGTATTCCCCTCATTTCCCTTACCCATCTCCCCATCTATCAAACAAGAGAGTAGGACTAAGTGACTTACCCCTGCCTCCTTTGAAGAGCCTACAAAGGTGGTCTGGGATGTTTAGCTCCTGGGCAGGTCACTTCATTGATAAAGTCTGTACCTTGACGGAGTCAGGGGCCCACCTCCACTGGCACATTTTATGGGGAAAAGCTTGTTCGTCTGGGAGGTCTGACTCCATTTTGGAAAGTAGCAATATTATATATCTATCTTTCTTCCTACATAAAATCAATTTGTGGTAAAGTGAAAGGAAATTGAACTTCCCTTGTAATCTCACAGAATTGGCCGGGATGACATTGCTTGAAGACCTCTTCGCCCCAGAGGCTGCCACAATCTCTTTGCACACTCATGCTAATAAGCACCATTTTTTCGTGGCTGAATAAACCTGTCAATCAGTAGTGCCCAAGTTGTTTTTCTCCCCACTTATGACATCACACACCTTCCCAGTTTGGTGCCTGCTGAATATCTTTGTGTGGGAAGTCCGTCATCGGATTTTTGCTTTTTCTCAGAGAGCTCTTTTAGACCAAGAACACAATGGTCTCTCAGCAAATGTTTTTAGGTGATAGTTGTTACGTAATTGTTTTTGGTTCTTTATTTTACCTCTCACTGTGTATTATTGTCTTTATTAATTATTATTATTATTATAGCAAAAGGGATTAAGTCCAGGTGAACTGAGAACTAAAAACAGGAACCATCCACACTACATTGTAGACTAAACTGAGCCCAAATGTGTTTTTTTTAACCTTCAAACAAGCAGTTAAAAAAAGAAAGAAAGAAAAACTAATGAGGCAGTTCAAAGCATAACCAGCTCACTGAATCAGAACTTTAGAATATTTTCCAAACTATAAGTCATTTATATTAAGCCCTGATCAAATGAAAATAAAAATTGTCCTACACCGGCCATATCCTCAATTATTCAAACTACTTAGAGGGTTTGCTTTGTGCCTGGCAAGAAGTGAAGGAAAGGCAGAGCCGGAGGATCAGTGCGTCTCCGCGTGGGGTCTCCGGTCCCCTCTCTGTCCCCCCATTAGGAGTCCCTCGAGGGGCACGAGAAGGAGGTGGAGAGCCGCTGCTTGTCTTTGAATTCATAAATAATTCACCCTCAGCCCTGTGTCAGTAATATCGGATACAGCCCGGCAAGGTGGGCGATGTGACAGTGCCCGCAGCGGCCCCCTCCCCACAGAAGGGCTGTTGGAACTAATTTCCTTCAATCACAGTGAGATTACTGTAAACAGATAGAAAAGAGGAATAGCTGGCATCCACTTTTCCAACTTTAGAACCCGAAAATAAATCTTCCCTCGGAGTCTGCAGTAATTGGAATTCATTTTGGCATGTTGCAGAACGCCAGTCTGTAGGCTGATCGGCATTGTGCTGCCAGATAAATCAAAACACCTACTAAAATATTTTATTAAATTTTCTCCTTCAGTATCGCCGCCCCTCTCAGTCAGTCATTTATCCTGATGTTCACACCGTAATAAAATCAGTAATTTGTTGTTTAGGGGAACGGAGGACTTGACTGGAGAAAATTGGCTGCTGCAGTTTGGTTAATTTACATACACCAGGGAGAAGAGCAGGGAGTCTGGACCGGGGCCACTTGTCTTTGGTGGGAGTTTAGTCAATCCTTGAGGCTGTTTATTTATCATCTTAATCAGCTGTGTGGATGTGTGTGTCATCTGATGTGAAAAATGGAACGGAGTGCCGACCGCTTGCTGTTCTTAAGCCGTGCTCGGGAGAAATGGGCCCCGATTATAGTAGGTGGAGGCAGGTTAGAACCAAGATGGCAGGGCTTACCATGGGAGGGAATGGAAGTTTCCTTCCCCAGGTCAGAGAACGTCAGTTTATATTTTCCAGGTGTCACTTGAATTATTTTTATGTTGTCAGATCACTGCCAACACCGTGGAGAGTTCATAGAAATAACCATGCTAGCGTCTACTTGGAAATACAGCGATCACCCTTCAGAAATGGCACCTACCAACGTTTCTCAGATATTTGGGTAAATGGGGCTTCACAGCTGGTAGCCACAGTATCTCTCGGTGCTTTTATTCCGTCTCCACTGATTTCCCTTTCTGTTTTCACTCATTTTGCTCCTTCCTGCTCACTCCCCTTGTTGTCCTAACTCTCTCTCCCTCCACTGTATCTCCATCATTTCTTTACATATGTATATGTATGTGTACAAATATATATATACATATATAATATATGTGTGTTTTATTTTTCCTCAATTACATATAAAAACAATTTTAACATTTGAGGTTTTTTTTTTTAAGTTTTGAATTCTAATTCCATCCCTCCCTTCCTCCCTTTCTGCCTTTCCCATTCCCTGAGACAGTAAGCAATTAGGGAGATTGGTTGTAAATTTGCAGTTGTGTGTACAAGAAGACTCAAATAAAGAAAAGGAATGAAAGAAAGAAAGTGAAAAAATAGCGTGCCTCGGTCTGCATTCAGACCATGTCAGTTCTTTCTGTGGAGGGGGAGAGTACGGGATTATCCTGGGTCGTTATATTGCTAAGAACAGCTAAGTCGTTCACAATTCTTCATCATGCAATATTGCTGTTACTACATACGACATTCTCCTGGTTCTGCTTACTTCATTTTGCATCAGTTTGTGTAAATCTTTCCAGGTTTTCCTAAAAATCACCTTCCTTGTATTTTTATAGAAAAATAATATTCCATCACAATCATATACCACAGCTTGTTTATACTAGCAAGGAGATTATAGCAATATAGCGCAAGCTTTATTGTGGGATTTATACAAGAGATGCAAGGCTAATTCAAAAACTCTCAGCATTTTCCCATCATTTGTAGGGTGGATGACAACCATAGCTTGTGAACGTTAGGAAATGTTACTTCTCTGTTTGTTAGACCAGCACACAGCCAGTCCCTTGTTACCATTCCCCCAAATCCCGGATTATTCCTTGAGCTTCCTTCCTAGATCGATGTCTCTTCAGCTCCTGTCCTTAGGACACGTTTGCTTCAGGTTCTACTAGGAGAGGAGAACCCCTGCAGTTGTCCGCCATTTTATGGTACCCAATCTAATGTGCTCTTTCATTAGTGAATAATCAGACGTTGACTGCATTTCTCTGCAAAGTAATAAGTTAAAGGAACCCAGCTGAGACCTAAATAACCCGACTGACTCTGCTGAGACTTTTGTATCTTCCAGTAAATGTGCCATCCTATAAATTTCATAGCTGTACATTTCTGCACTTACAAGATCTTAATCTTAATGAACACCATTTCTTTCTTTCCCTTTGGTAAGTAGAATTAACATTCCGGCATGAACTGGAAATGCTAAATTGTTAATAGCCTCCCCAGAGTTTTGCTTCTTGCTATGACACCTTCAATGATTTCATCAGTTTTAAGCAGAGGGAAATATCACAATTCATGCTCAGAAGCATGACGTTCTTTAAATGTCCTTTAGTCACCTATTCCTCTGATGTGCTTAGAGGCAGAAAAGTCTTTCTACACAAAACCGGGGTACAAGACAATGTCAAAATCAGTTAATAAGCCAGGTAATTATTATCAGAGTCACTGGTATAATTTTTAAAATTATAATGACTCACTGAACAATCATAACATTGTTCATTTTTGTTTAAGTGTGTGACCTTTGAGACTACTTAATAGGATAGGGGCAGGTTTTATTTTTTTTCCTCTCCCTCTTCCCTCCCTTCCCCTCTCTTTATCTCTCTCCCTCTGCCTCCCTCCCCTCCTAATATTTTGGTAGAGTTTGTTTCATCATATCCCAGTTTCATGAAAAACCTTATAGGTGATATTAAAGATTCTGAATTTTTCTGTTGTTACTTTGGTAACCTGGACTTTAAAAGTAACATTTTTTTTTTTAAGGTTACTACTTGGAAGGTAGTTTGAATGCTTACTTTGATATTACTATCTCCGTGACTTTGAATTTAATCTTGTTACACTTCAATTTCCTCAAACTATAAGACATTGCATTACAGGACTTCTTAAGTCCCTTCCAGCTCTTAATCCTATCATCCTATGGGAACATTTTCTTTTTTTCTGGCATTAAAAAAATTATAAATTAATTTTTTCTATACATATTTTCACATTTACCATGCTGCACAAGAAAGATCAGATCAAAACAACAACAACAAAAAGTGAAAATTCTATGTTGTAATCCATATTCAGTCCCATCAGACCTTCTGGATGCAGATGTCTCTCTCCATCACAATTCTATTGGAATTGGCCTGAATCACCTCACTGTTGAAAAAAGCCACATTATGGGAATGTTTTCAATGCATTTCTGAGGTACTGAGGTCATAGTGAAAATATGGCATCTTTTCCAAGTTTTTCCTTTGCTACCAAAACTGGTCACTTCCTTTTTCTCCATTTTATAAATCATGTGTTCCTATCAAGAAAGGAGCATTCATTTTAGCAAGATATTCATTCCCTTGCCACTAAATTTCTGAACTAAATTGTTCAGAAAATGAAAGCTGAGGCTGGGGCTATAACCTCAAAAATGTTTCCGGGATTCCTCCCTCTCCATTTGTATTATTTCTGAAACTATTCCTTGGGCTTGTGATCACCCACAACCTTCCTGTTGGTAGAGAGAGAGCACTTTTTAAAAGGCCAATTTTGGTCTAAAATTTTTAAGAACATTTGAAAAGGACATATGACTTGAGAGCTGCCCTAATTCTGTTTTATGTTCCTTAGACTGATCCTCTGTTTTGGAATTCTTGAAATGATTGTCACAAATAAGGAACCCAGTTACTGAGACAAGTCGTTTCAGTACAAAAGAGACTGCTTCCTTCATGGCTCCCAGTCTAATCAATTCATACTCACAATTGCTGTCCATCCTTTTATATAACCAAATGATGGAGTCACCTTTCAACTGAGTAGCCAATATATTCTACTGATTATTCTCACATTTAAAATATGTGAAAAACTCTACACATAAAGATTCCAGGATGGCTTCTTTAATCAGGATGTAAATCCATTAACATTTTTGTGTTTGATATTCCATCAACTAGCCAAATTCCAAATAGTTTTTCATAGAAAAAAATTAACTCAAGATCTTGTGCACTCTCTAGATATTTATTTCTCTCAATGCTTTCACTTATCATAGCTATCACATATTCTCTTCCAGATCTTAGAATAATCTCAGTATGATTGATCCCCATCAGCTCTAGCTGTGTCTTGAGTGGTGTCGATCTAAATTGAATGTCAGATTTATTAAGATCATTACTAAAAAGATTTATTAATTACATAGCCAGGACTATCAATCCTTCGATGCACTATTATTTTAAAAGTGAGCTTTATATCCCAATATTGATTAACTGGAACTAAAACAAACCCAACTAGCCCTTCAGCAATAGATCTCTTTTTAGAAATAAATTGAGACACATTATTTATCCGAGGATTGTAGTTTGCAGAGCTGGCAGAGATCTTGGAGGTTGTCTCCTTTTGTTAATGAGAAAACTGAGGCCTATAGGTAAATATAATTATTTACCTATGCTCCAGGTGGGAATTCAAGGTTTAAGACTCTTCCCTTTCTAGGCTTTTAAAATTCATTCCTCTTTCCTTCTTTGTTTGGTGATAACATGTCTGCAAGGAGGTTATTAAAAATATGACGTGGTTATTGGGAGATTGGGTCTTGTCCAGGGTCCCAGAGTTAGTACTTGGCAAAGGAAGGACTTACATCTGCCATTCTGACTATGGCAGCTCCTCTGTGTTCTATACCATGCTTCCTCTCACCCCTATATAAACCAAAAACATCTAAAGCAACTTCCTTTGTACTGAAGTTTGTTTTCTGCTTATTGAAGGCTGACTCTGTCATACTTCACAATAAAAATTCCCCCAAGAATATTTGCATTTTCCCTCCAAAAAATACACTTTATTAATTTATTTGTTTTTACATTGAAGTAGTTTTCCTTCCACACCCTTGAATAAAAACCTCCATCCCTCTTCGAGATTGAACTCTCCTTGTATTCAGTGACATGTCAAGAGAATAAAAAAGACAATACTATCAAGATTGACATAGAGTTTGGGTACCTTACTAGTCATACTACCAAGGGGATACTTTGTAGAGTCAGACAAAATGATGACAGAATTTATTTGGAAGAACAAAACATCGAGAACCTCAAGAGAAATAATGAAAAAAAAAAAGAAAAGAAAAGAATGAATCACTTTCAAAACTTAAGCTGTACTATAAAATACTAACCTTAAAAACTCTTTGGTTCTAGTTAAAAAAAATGTTGAGCAGTGGAACAAAGTAGAAAGAGATGAATCAAAAAATCTCAACCATCCAATGTTTAATAAACCTAAGACCATAAATAACTTGGGAAACAATTCCCTATTTAGTTAGAATTACTGGGGAAACTGGAAAACAATTTGGCAGATATTAAGCTGAAACTAAACCCTCTCTTGAAACAAAGTAGAACAATTAAAATTTTTAAATCTTTATAGAGTGTTCAGATTTGTATGAGTATGACAGTGTATACAGTATTTGACCCTAATAGTTCTCTGACTCCAGTCACTGAGGAAGAAAATAAGCTTCATTATCTGGGGGTTTTTTTTTTTTTTGGGTTTTTTTTTTTTTGGCCTGTTATTTATTATTCAATCCAACAATCCAAACTTCAGTTACCTTTTAGTGATCTTTTTACTTGCATTGCATATATATATATATATATATATATATATATATATACACATACATACATACATACACATTTCACTATATATTGAACTTTTACTCCTGTCTTTGACCTCCTTGGGAATCAGTGAATAAAGGGTTTAGGTACTTATACATCCAACTTGATAGCCAGGAAGGTTGGGCCAGTTCAGCTCCACCAAAAACACTGGGGTGCCTAGCTTCCCACAGCCCCTCCAACACTGACTGTTTTGGTTTTCGTCTGGTCTTTTGCAAGTTGTTTCCATGTGTACATCTCTCACTATTAGTGACTTGGAATATTTTCTCAAGTGGTCACCGAATGGTCTTTGAAAAATTGTCTATTCACTTCCATTCTCCCCTTCTGTATTGGGTACACCACCACCTCTGACAGCTGTCACTCAACTGAACTGCTTTTTCCAATTCTTATATTAAAGTAATAAGCTGCCAACTACTCTTGATACATTATCCACCAAGGCTGGTGTTTTCTCACACCGCCCCTTCTTTAGAGATAAGCCCGTGATTTGTGAGTTTAAATGTTTATCATTCCTCTAGGACAGTGCTCTGTGGCGAACATGCTACTCAGTGCGTGGCAGACATTGCTAATGGCAGTGACTTACCGTGGCTATTTGTACAGTATCAGTTCTTTTGAAAATATATGATTGTGACACATATTTCTACCTTTTCCTTGATAGTCTGGCCTAATTCACTGTTCTTATTATTTAACAATTTATTGTTTAACTTGACGTAGCTCTCTTCATTTACACTCATCTTCATGGCTCTCAGCCCCAACTGTTATATTACTGTCTGTCAAAATAAGCCAAGAATTAAAAAAAATAAAAAGGGGGGGTGGAAGGGAGATAATTAAGCAGAATAGCAAGACCGATAACTTTTGGAGGAAAATCCTCCATATGGATAGAAGCCGACTTCCATCGATTCCCAAGCTGCCAGTAGAAGAGTGAATTCTTCCTAGACAGCTCATGCATGTAGGGTGGTGTCCTAACGTAGCCTATCTCACAGTCCTGTTATCTCAGTCTCCCAGAAAACCTCCCTCCCTCTCTCCCTGCTTCAGTTCTTTGTGCTACTTTTCTCAGAGCATTTTCTCTGTCTTTCCCTGTTCATCCTTCCTCCATAGAGATGCTGCTCCGGTCTCTTACTGGGCTCCTTTGCCAGATAGCTGCTGCTGCTGCTGCTGCTGCTGCTGCTGCTGCTGCTGCTGCTGCTGCTGCTGCTGCTGCTGCTGCTGCTGCTGCTGCTGCTGCTGCTGCTGCTGCTGCTGCTGCTACATTTAACTTTGCTTTCCTGGCTCTTTTATGAGACTACCCTGGTCAATACCTGCCCTGAGCCAATCAGTGGACACATTTTTCAGCTCTTTTGTTAGTCAGATCCTTGGCCAGGCAAAGTCTGTGTAGGGAAGAGTCCTTTGGGTCAAAGTCTTTCTTGATGATAAGATCCCTTCACTATTAAAATCAAAGGCCCAGTCCTTATCCCCAGCCCTCTCAATATTTAAATTAGAGTGAATAAATTTCATTTACCTCCCATGACCAGAGCTTTGTTGTTTTTTTTTGTTTGTTTGTTTTGTTTTGTTTTGTTTTTTTACTTAGCAATTGGAAGAGCAGAAAAGAACTGGTGAGCATTCCTCTGACTGCACCCAGGTCCCTGTTGTCCTTAGATTTAAATAAGCATTCCTTTTCTTAGCTCAGACATTCTGGAGTTCCATGAAACAAGCATTCATTCACCACCTACTGTGCTTGGTTCTGAGGGATAGAAAACCCACATTTAAAATGGCTCCTGCCCTCTAGGACCTCATATTCTTGGATGGAGGCAGTGCAGAAAACAAGTAAATAGAAGATGATCTGAGAAAGGAGAGGGCAGTAACAACGAGGGAAAACACTTCCCATAAGAAGTCACACAGTGAATTAAGGAAGCTAAAGGTTCCATTGTTAGTAGCATTTATCTTGCTCTTTCGGGTTTGCGAAGTGTGTTTTATATAAACATCCTCACAACAGTCTGTTAATAGAAATGTCTATTATCCCCATCTTACAGATGAGGAAACTGAGGCAAAATCTGGAGGCAGGAGATTTGAGCACCAGGGTCAGAGAATACCAAATAGGTAATAATACCTAGAATATGAAGAATGAATGATAAACCTAGAAAGGTGGCGGGCTGGGGCCAGGCTAGGACAATGGCAGGCTGAGCTATTTTACTGCTTTGTTTTGTTTTTAACCTAGAAATAAAATAGAGGAGAGCAAAAGGGTGGGATCACAGGGGCCGGCCCCTGGAGAAAACCAAAGGCGATGAGCCCCAAAGTACAAGAGGTTGCCCTCAGTGCTCCTGAGCAGCCTTCTAAGATAAGGCTGGAAAAAAAGTGAGGTCCCGGGCTGTCCTGAAGAGTAATCAGCCTCCAGCCCTTCGTTCTCCCATCCCTCGCCACCCTTCCCCATTTCCCCTCCCACCCCCTCCTGTCTGCCGAGTGCTACTACCTGTCTTTAGCTCCAGCCTCTGAGTTCCAGTTTGGGTTTTGAATATATAGCTGACGAAATTCCATTTGTGATGCTCAAAACTACCCTTGTTTTATTTTGTATTATTCATAGAATAAACTGCAGCTAAAGCACCGTTTCAGTATAGAAATGTGTAAAAAATATTGTCAATCTGTCATGTTTGGCATTATTAACAAGCTATTGTATCCAATCCTTCATAAGACAATACAATTACGTTAAGTGCTACCTCCTGCAACTAAACATAAAGAAGAAATTTCTCCATGTTTAGATCTTGCTTTTGCAGTAATATTTACTATTCTCCTCAAAACAAGTTCTGGAAAAACAACTGCTCGTCAGGTATTATTACCATGCAGAGCAGATGTGGGCACTCCTTTTCCAACTCCTGTGGTAACATTTAAGATTGCTAGAGCCCTTCTCATTTTCAAAAGTCAAAGCCAGCGAGGATAATAATAACCACAGCTGGTATTTACGGAGTGCTTTAACCAAGTGCCAGCACCCATTATCTCCCTTGAAGGTTAGAAGTCCCGTGAGATGGGTGCGCCGATATTGCACAGATTCTGCAGTCCCAGGAGTGAGACTAAACCCACCCACGATGGTATTTTTTAAAAACTCTTGGGGCAGAGCAATCCCTCTGGCTTCTGGTGACTTATTTAAGAGACCAGCCCTCCCCAGTGCACTGTGGATCAAGGGTACAGTGTTCCCCAGAGCCGCCCGCCTCTAAGGCAACTTGTGGTTCTTGAACGTTCCTGCATCTCACACTAATATTCCCATGTATTAATTCTCATAATCTCCCTGACTCATTTCTGATCATAGAAACAGGAAAGCAGACGCATTCATTGAAAATGGTATCATTTTCATGAGGGTCATGGCTGAGATGCACATTCCCAAAAAACCTCATTTTAGGGTCTTTCTCAAATTGGGCATTTGTGTCTAGAAGCAGGAGAGCCCCCAAAGCACACTTCTCATCCCACTCGGTCATTTTTTTGCTTTAGTATTTAAGGACAGAAAAAGTCCAGTCATGGTGGAGGAAGAGTTTGACGTGGGAGTCCCTCTGCAGTCCCTGACTAGGTGGTGATTGAATAAAATATAGTTATCTCCAGGATTCATCAAAAGACTCTCACGTTTTCCTTCTCATGGTTCCCATTCTGACTCTTCTTATTAGCAAAAATCCAACTAGTTCATCTCTTGAGAAAATCAAAAGGCAAATCTTTTTTTGTGACTAGTACGTCCAAGGAACTCTGCTTTTTATCTTCTGTTTTGGCAGCTTGGGCTGAAGTGTATGTGCTATTATAAGTTTATTTTTCCCCTGAGATCAGTTCAATCGTATTCATTGCAAGTTGCATCATAGTTGGTTTATATCAATTATAAAATAAATGCATTATCTGGGTACCTAATGCTTGCAATCGTTAGCAGTGTTATATGATAGATGTTGTCTCTGTCTTTCATAGTGCTGGGTGACTTTTTTAGTCAGTGTAAATAACCAAAGTGCTTTGGAGTAAATTGTGGTCTTTGGATTTATTGACTCATACTAATGGCATTTGGGGTCTTTGACGTGTCAGCACTTAAAGTGTTGGTGTGATATTACAAGTAAGACATTATTCCTTTTCCCAATCTATGCTCCTCGTGAGTTGTGTACATTCAATAAACTGACTTTCATGCTTTTATTTATTTGGATGAATCAGTAAATTATCTAAATATTTCATTCTCCAAAAAACCTTGCCAACTTTTACATCTACTGGCCTGTATCTATGCTAGCAATGTAGCTTTCTTTCAAATCAGTGCCTGTTCACCCCCCCCCAAAACCTGATAAGCTGGAGAACTGTGCTATGATGAGACTTTAAAGAAGTCTGATAAAATGGCAGAGTCTTTCTCTGAGTTGTTTGGGCCCAGTATATTCCCTGAGAGGGATGAGTTTATTGGATCTTTCTAGCATTTGATTTCAGGAATATAGGAACACATTGTATTGTGCTTCCAGAGCTCCTCCACTGGCTGATAGAACCCGAATATAGCATTCTACCTTCATCATAAAAGCAGTAAAATTCTTTTTTAAAAGCTTGTTATTTTAAAAATATATGCATAGGTAATTTTCCACATTCACCCTTGCATAGCTTTGTGTTCCAAATTTTTTCTCTCACTTCCTCCCCTAGATGGCAAATAATCTAATACATGTTAAACATGTGCAGTCCTTCTATCCAAATTTCCACAGTTATTGTACTGCACAAGAAAAAAATCAGATCAAAAAAAGGAAAAAAACTGAGAAGGAAAACAAAATGCAAATAAACAATAATAAAAGAGTGAATATACTATGTTGTGATCCACCCTCAGTCCCCACAATCCTCTCTCTGGGTGCAGATGGCTCTCATCATCCCAGATCATTGGAACTGGCCTGAATCATCTCATTGTTGAAGAGAGCCACGTCCATCAGAATTGATCATCGTATAATCTTGTTGTCACCATGTATAATGATCTCCTGGTTCTGCTCACTTCACTCAGCATCAGTTCATGTCAGTCTCTCCAGGCCCCTGAAATCAGCAGCTGTAAGATTCTAAGACACTTACATGTACCAAAGCAATACCGCACCCAGTCACCTTCCTCCCGGACACTCACCCGTTCCATCACTTGAGCATCTTTAACCAAGCTCAGTTCAAGGAGACTTGGTCGTCTTGCTGGGTAGGAATATGGGCAGCAATGGCAGACAAGAGATGGTAGGGAGAGGAGTCTTCTTCCATAAACTCCATAGACCTAGACAAAGAGCAGGTCAGAGCCACAAGTTTGGTTAGTTTAGGGGGAATCAGGTGACTCTCGCATCCCCTGTGTCTAGGTCAGTGCCCAGGAGGTACATAAAGAATAAAAGCAGCAGGCAGACACCATATCCAGGGAGGTCAGCAAGGAGGGAGCCAAGAGGAGGAACAATGGTGACCCTAGGGCAGCAGTCACCGGTCCTTTGCTCCTTGAAGCACGTGAGCAGGCTTCACCTTTGCTTCCTTCACCCTTCCAAAGTGAGTGAGAAGAGCCCTGAGGTCCTGATTGATGGTGATGAGAGCTGGGCAGCACACTAGGGTGGGTGAGAAATGGCCAAGAAAATAGGGGTAACTTTTTTTATTTAGGACTTTCATATTCAAGATTTCCCTTAAGGTTTTTTTGTTTAAAACTTTGTATCATTCTATCGGCAAATAAAACTGGAATCTTATTTAGAAGACTTGTTCTCCTACACACAGAATCCCCGCTAAATGTATCCCATCATAAAATGGGCCACCATGTGTAGAGAGCTGATGACTCTACGATGGAGGCCATGGATGATACATGTTAACTGCCTGTGCTTATGCCCCTCCCCCATGAGAAAAATGATGGAAAGCACGGGAAAGTCTCGTGATCCACCAGCAGGGAGGGTTCATCGTTCTTTGGCCCCACTGGGCAGCCCCACCAGGACTCTGCATCCTCATGAGAAGAGCCGCGAGAATGCTCCTGCTGGGCAGGCTGGCCTGAGCATCTTAGCACAATGGCCGTGGCTAGATTCCCACTCAAGGAACTTATTAACTGAGCTCCCACCATCAGCCAGTCACTTTGCTGCGTTGTAGAAGACACAGAAGTAAATCTGAGCGATAGCCACTACCCTCGAGGAATTTAAATCCAGTCCAAGACACAAGAATAATCATAAGTCACATTTATATTGTGCTCTAAATTTTGCAGAACACTTTCCTCACAATAACCCTGCTGAGAGAAGGGAATAGAGGGATTATTTCCCCTCCCCCCAACCCCTGCTGTCCCATTTTACAAATAAGGAAACTGAGGCTCTAAAAGATTGAGACTTATCTACGATTGCCTGACTAGTAAATATATGAAATTAAATCTTCTAAAGTCTCCTGACCTTACATACAGTACTCCTTCACACAGGCCACACTAAGTTTCATATAATGAAATGGAATTGGTGAAGGGTCATGGCTGCTAAGAGTCAGCGAGATGGCACAATGAGTAAGTCTGGACTTGGAGTCAGAAAGACCTGAATTCTAATCCTGCCTCAAACTCTTCATATCTATGTGACCCTGGGCAAGTCATTGAATTTCTCTGTCACTTTCTTCAACTATAAAATGGAAATAATAATAGCATCTACCTCACAGGATTAGGAGATGAGAGTCAAAAGGAAGTGAACTTATTTAAAGCACTTTGTAAAACTTAAAATAATATATAAATGCTTTCCCTCCTTCCTCCCTCCATCCTTCCCTCCTCCCTCCCTACTTTCCTCCTTTCCCTTCTTCCCTCCTTCCTTTTTCTCCCTCCTTCCTTCTCTTCCTCTTTCCTTCCCTCCTTCCCTCCCTCCTTCCTTCTCTCTCCTTCCCTGCTTCCTCCCTTCTTCCCTCTTTCCCTCCTTCCTTCCCTCCCTCCTTCTATCTCCCTTCTTTCCTCCTTCCTTCCTTTCCTCCTTCCCTCTCCTTTGTTCCTTCCTCCTTCCCTCCCTCTCTCCTTCCCTCCTTCCTTCTTTCCTTTCTCCCTTCCTTCCCTTTCCTTCCTTCTTCCCCTCCCCTTCCCCTTCCCCTGTTCTTCCTTTCCCCTCCCTTCTTTTGTCTCCTTCTTCCTTTTCATCAAAAAGACCACATTGTTCCTGGACCAAAGTAGTCAGCAACATGTTTGTGGAGATTCCTCCACAAAGGAATCTGAGCTGGGTCTCCACATATGAGTAAGGTTTGAACAGGCAGGAGGGAGGAGCCTGTCTGCGGTCTTCTCGCCGTCTTTTTCTTTTTTAACCTCCTCTGCCTTGTCATTAAAATCTAATAAAATCTTTTAACAGCAACAGCGCAGGTTTCTGACCACCTTGCGAGTGCTTGCCCTGTGGGAGTTTTGAACATGGCCAGCCTGCAGAGCTGTGCCCTCCGCGGCAGAGCTGGAAGGCCGGCAGTGTAGCCTGAGAAAGGACCTCAGGGTCTGGTGTCTTCTCCTGCCGGGGGGTCTTCAGGATTTAAGAACTTTAGAATTGATTGTGTAACGTGGGCGACCCTGGCACAGGACTGCCCCACGTGGCGTGCACCCATCAGAGAAGGTGCTGTGCTCTGTGATTGAAACACAATTGAACTGACTCAAAGGAAATAGGAAATAGACAAAATTCAAGAAGCTCCCCCAGAAGTTCACGTGGGTTCTTTGTGTCCTCCCTGGGGCAGAGCGTTCCGAGCCCGTATCGTTCTGCACGCCACAACTCGACTCTGACATAGTGATGTCACTCTGGTCCTCTTCAAAAACGAAGGAGAACAGCGTGACATGTTTTTAATTTGGACAGTTTACCCAGCTGTTCAATCCTCTTAGTCTTTGGACTCACAGAGCTGTGACAGACTCATCCCTCGTTCCGTCCAGAATGACTCCGTCAGGTGTCCATCTGCAGCCAGGAGGGTCAGAATCTGAAGTCTCTCTAAGGCTGTGTCTTATGCGTACCTGTGTCCATTCTCACCCTCTCAAGTCTGCTGCCCCAGAGATACTTCTGGATCATCTGTTTTGAAAGGAAAACGTTTGTCACTTTACTGTTTACAACGTGAGGATTAAAAACCATTGGCCGCCTTGGAATTCTCAAAGCCCAGTCCACCCAATGACATCTACAGCAACAGCTGCTGTGGGTCAGTATTTCTGTTCATCAGTGTTCTGAATGAATGAATGGTGTAAAAGCATTTATTGAATGCTTACTGTGTGTAAGGCGTATATTATAAGCTCTACAAATCAGAAATGTGGGAGTGTGGCTCTTGATTTCAATGAGCTTACACTTTAATAGAGAAAGAGAACACTTATTGGAGTATAGGATAGTGACCAGAGAGGATGAATAGAGACACAGGGCCATTGGATGATAGATCTTTATCAATAATCAATAGCAGTTTGGGTTTGATTTTTCTTCCAAGAGCAAGAGTTGGAAAGCTGAAGTTGGAGTAGAGGCTTTACATATGGAAACATGGCAGGGAAATGGCAGAGTCAGATCAGTGATGTCTGTAGACAACTGAACGCTCATTGGTTCCCATGAGCACTTTTTTTTTTCACCGTACTTATATATCTCCAACCCAGTCACATCTTGTAACTATTCTCACTATTCGCTCCCATCTGCCTTCTGATGTTTAATGGGGCTTCGGCACATGGCAACGTTCCAAGTCTGTTGTTTCTCTTTTATCTCATTGCATTTCTTTTCATATATCACCAAAGACTAGAATTTGGAGAATGAGTAGTTACTGACCATTTTTCTCTTTGGGAAGTTCCTGGTGTGGGTGTGTGGGTGTGTGGGTGACAGCAAGAACAAGAGAGACAGAGACAGTGACAGACAGAGATAGAGACAGAGATAAAGACAGAGAGACAGAGAGAGAGAGACAGATAAAGAGAGAGAGAGACACAGACAGACAGAGGGGAGGAAGAAGGGAAAATGGGGGACAAAAAGAGAATGCTCTGAATTTTTGGCTCAGCACATCATGTGGCAAACTCTCATGATCTGTGTGCTCTTTCCAGATGGTCCTCCATTCAGTGAGTGCCTTTGAGCACTTCTCCTTCAGCACCATTCAAAAATCTATTCCTAATAACATTTTCATTGGACAAGAAGGAAAAAACCGTCAGTGCTCCAGTGAACCCTTAGCAAACGATAAATATGATAGATAGTGTGTCCTTTGAGGAATTTTTCTCTTCTCATGATAGGTTTCTGTCAAGGATTGCCATCATTGAGGAGAGATTCATACCACTTTGGGGGTTTCTGGAGGCTGACTTCTACAAACTAGTTGCCTTGCTCCCTTGCCAGTGAGCTCTCTCTTCTTACAGGTCACTTCTAAGGCTGGGGCACCTGCATCTTGTATACACAGGGTATACAGGTCAAAGGTTCTGGCTTGCCACTGAAAAAGAACCATTAAGCAAAGGCAGTTTCTTGAAAGCAGGAGCCACAAACAATGGGTAACAAAGCACAGGAGCCTGGGAGTCGAGGCTGAGACAGATAGTAATATCTGGTATTCCTGTGCTTGTATTTATGATCATCTGAAGGAACTCTGAGTGCTTTGTAGACATTTCACTTAATCTGTGTGGGTTGGAGGTTTTTTCCTTCCAATGAGATTTTTCCCCCTAAGGCTTTGTACAAATAGAGAACTCCTAAAAAAAAAATAGAAAATTTCATTATTTATAACAATGTATTCTCTACTTCAGCAGAACTAGTCTTTTGATAATTTTCTTTTTCAGTAAAGTCCTATTCATATTTATATGCCACATTTTAACTAGTGCTGAATAAAATAATAATCATGAAAATAATGTTTGTCCTAGCCCCTGCTTTAATTTCTCAAGTCTCTATTGTCCTCCTTAATGAGAATTTTCTTTGTCCTAAACTATTATACTTCTTCCCCAGTCTTTTTATTATCTTATTTTTAAGTTATTCATATTATGATTGTCCCTAAATGCTTTAATTCCCCAAAATCAGGATCATTTATACTCCTGTCCTTGCCTTTTAATTGCACACAAAGAACCTTTCCTCATACCCAGCACCACTGTCGGTGGCCATCCCTTTGTTTCCCAGCAGCTACTCCCAAAAATACCCTTTTTATGTAATCAGCCTCTCATTCATTTCCAGGTCTAGCTCTGAGGAGCCCAGTATTTGATATGTTGCTTAACCAAAAGTTTCTCATTTGGATGAATTCTATTTCTACTTTTAAGGTCAAGTTCTCACGTGACTTTTTAAGGCTATTTTCTTTTTTATGTTTCATATTCATATATATGTGTGTATGTGTGTGAAATATCTATAAATTCTTCCATATACTTCCCCCAGTTTTTCTCTCTCCCCCACTGTTGGAAGAACTCCAAAGCATTCTCCCATTTCCTGCCCTAAGTTTTTTCTGTTTGAAAGTCTAGGAACAAAAATCCTATTTATTGAATGTTCACTATTGGATCATATGCCAGCTCATTTCAATAACATTTCTAAGTAAACCTTGTCTTTTTCTGCCTGTTCTCCCTTAGCCCTTCTCTCGGTTGACTGTCTTTTGTTTTTTAATGTGTCATTATATGGCTTCCTCCTTTCTTTTCTTCTTGTCCCCAATCTCTTCCAGAATGTCTTCAGGTCCACCAACTGATTGCTTTCCTGAAATTGTCTTATGTTATTCCCGTTCACTTTTCTTACTTATCGAAGTCTACTGAACCCAAATGGGAGAAAAAACTTTTTTCCCTTAAACCACCTACCTTTATTATAATTATTTTTTATCACCTTTGCATAGCTTCCATATTCCCTTCTCAAATTTGCTTGCCTTTTTAAAAACAGATTTTTATTTATATATTTTTAAAGCATTTTCCATATTCCTACCCTGTATCACTAGTTTCTATCAAGTTATCACTTTTAATAGTGTTTGTTTTTTTTAAGTGAAAATATTCAGCAGAACCAAAAACACTCTTTCTTACTCCACCAGGCTTCTTACTTTCCTTTCTGGTGGATTCAGCTGTGGTTGCTCTGCCTCTGCCACATTTCCAGTCCCCATTCTCAAAATTCCCTAAAAGTAGAATAATGTAGTTAATACCTTTTTCATTCTTTTTGTCCTATATTACAACACAGATATTACTTAACCTTATTTTACTCCCTTTCCTTTTTATGAGCAGTATCACATAATACACCTCTGAGGTCCTTTACCATTCCTAGCCTATGATTTTATGATGGCTTGATCTTCTGGCTAAAATGTTGAAGCTCTTCCAAACTTCTGAGACTAGAAAAATATCTCATTTAAAAATTTCCCCCCAAAAGCTCAAAAGGAAAGTTTCCCCCAATCCTTTTCCAATTCTTTTTAGCATTGAATAACACAGTGATTGGCGTGTATGTCATATTTTAGGGTTTACAAAGTAGTTTACATACCTAATGATAAATAACCACTGCTGGTACCCAGTGGGTATGATCACTGGACCTAATGGATCTTTCCATTAAGGGAACAATCTATTCTGGATCTTTACCCATGGTCCATGCCAGATTCAATCCTTGGGGATACTGGCCTACAACAAGAGAGTTTAGATTTTGATTCATGAAACTATCACCCTGAGAAGGGGGAAGGGCCACCAGGAAGAGGTACCACTTAAGGCTTAGTTTTGTCTTATGTGAATGGAGAGTAGAAACTTACTCAGCAAACAAATAAGCAAACAGAAAAAACCTTAATTATTTTTTAAAATTTCAGATTAGCTACCAGAGTGCAACAATTAAATTCAGTATTTTGTCAAATTAGTCCTTCCTGCCCCCTAAACTGTCAACTGCTTCACAGAACTTGATTGGAAAAAGGACATTATGACAAACATTCTAACGTTCAAGGGGGGAAAAAAGTACTTTTATCTAAATATTAGTACAATGTGATGATATTAGAACATTATGATGATATTAGGATATTTCCAATTCCTCAGTTAAGAACTTATATGAAGATATATCATTATTCATTTCCATTCTGTACAATAAATTGAATAATGATACCAGAAACAGTATCTGCCCATCTTTGTTCGGGGCAGTATAGTCAAGTGTTCAGTCTGATAACCTGATCTCGGATATTCCCCCGAATGTGTTAGCTTCCCAGTTTCTACTATCTAGAGGTCCTTATCTGCCTAGACTGAGCATGGTTCCTAAGAATATATCAAGTAGGATATTGTCAAAGAAGTATCTAAACCAACTGGTACAAAAAGGATAAGGATTAGAATATAGCCCCTCACCAGAGAAGGCATTTTGCTTTTACTGATGTTGCTTTTCCTCAAACAATGGGGGGAAGAAGACTTTGCCAGGCCGAAGCAAGTTCCCACATGGGATCGTTTCCAGACTGATCTAAGGGGAACACGGATAGGTATGTTTATTGAGCAGAAATAATTGCATCAGCCTTAGAGAGGGGGCTCAGGAGGTCGTGCATCCCTGCAAGGTAGCTGCCATCATTACCCTTGTATACAAATTGATGATGGAGCCATCCTCATTCTCTAGTTCTCCCATCAACTCAATTGTTCACTCTAGAGAAGCTGAATGATGTCTCTTAGTGTCATTAGGACACCCTTCCAATAACCACATATGGTGGGAAGCCTTGGTGATATTGCTCCATTGGTCTTCACCCCAAAGTGAAAAGCTGTTAGTCGTACAGTTCTTTTCTCTGTGGGTCTCCGACCACTCAGTCTGACCTATGGCACCTCCAAGGAATTGTATTAATAATTATCTTATCTACTCAGCCATCAAGACTCCCTCATACAGCTGCTGAGTGAGGGTTCATTCTTCAAGTCTAAAAGATGGAGAAACCATATTGTATTTTTGTCTGTTTAGATTGTGATATTCACCCCCCCCCCATGTCATGAAAACTTCATCTTTACACATAATTGATTATCACCACAGCAAAAAAAAAAAAAAAAAAAAAAAAAAAAAAAAAAAAAAAGTGGTATTTCATGGCTTATTTTTTAAGTTTTTAAGTAAAGTTTAGTTGTTAATTTTAAGAAAATTAAATTCGGTTGTTTTAGTCTCTTTAATTTGAAAAATAAAAATGATATCCTTTATGAGTGAGTATTTAACAAATGTTCCCTTTAAAAATAAACTATAATATATACAATATACAATACATATTATATATTATAATATATACAAAATGTAAATATTGTACTTATACAATATTTTATAATATATACAATATATAAAATATAAATAAAATACTTTTACCATAAAAAAATTAACTCCCTAGATGTACACCTTCATGAACTCTTTACATCACATATGCCATTATATCTATCTGCTCTGACACATTTCTTTTTCTGCTGTGTCATAGCTGTCTCTCATATATTAGAAAGTTTTTCTGATAATGTCCGTTGTTTTCACGTGTGCCAAACTAAGGGAGAAGGAAGAGGGCCGAAATAGGTAAATCTAGAGAAAGGCTCCATATTTCTCTAGAAATCTGTTCAGAGTTTTCAACTTTCCCCAGCCATGTTCCTGAGGGGTGGCAGCTATTCCTTGGGTCTATAGTGCTTCTCTGTGCTCTGGATGAATAATCTCTGTATCGAGCCTTCCTCAAGACACAATTCAGGCCTACATTCACATTCCTTTTTGCACAGTCCAAATCTCCCTGGGTTCTAACTGTCTCTCTAGCTGACAGTTCCATACCCAATCACTATCTAAGCCACCTTAATTCTCACCCTCCTCAAGGGAATCACTCTAAAACCCAATCAGAAATTGCCATTTTTATCTCCAGGTGTTGTTTTCTCAAATCAATCAGAATTTTACTCTTTTCTACCCTGACATGACTAACACTCATTAGCTACTTTCAAATTCTTCCAGCTTTGCTTCCACACTCCCACAGTTTGCTTAAAGGATTTCCTTCACCTTGATATAGCTACCTCTGAGAAGTGGATAGATTGAGGGGCGTTATTAACTCCACTTTACATATGAACAAATTGAGGTTCTACAAAAGTGAACCATTTTCTCTCAATAACTGGAGAGGTCTTAAGGACTAGATGTTTTCTCTATCAGATACTGTTTTGTGCAAGAAAGATCCTAAGATCCTAAGAAGTAACCCAGCGACCATCTAATCAAATCACTTGTATCTTACTGAGAAAACAGGCCCAGAATGCATGTGAACTATTAATACATAGGGAGACAAACATATGAGACTCCTCTTGAAGCTCCACAGTCATCTCAGTCAAAAGGTGGATGGCATAGTATTTGTATATATGCAAACATATATAATATATTCGAGTACCACATATGAATTTGTTCATGTGCATTTATAAAATTCCATTGATGAGAGGACCTTAATTCATCAGCTGGTTAAACTTAATATCCTGGTGACACAGAGAACATTAAAAATAATATTATCCCTCTTTTTCAGTTTGGAGAAGGTAAATTCAAAGAAATTCACATTTTCCCAAAGTCATCCAATTCCCTAATGATTGAATTTAATTTAATGTTTAGGACTTCCAAATTCATACCCTAAGCTCTATCTATGCACTATCTTCATTTAATACCAAGCTGATTTCTCTACAAGATTTATTTTATTTTTTTATTGTTATTGTTATTTTTCCCAGTTACATAAAAAACCTTTTTTTATTTTACACATAACATTCATTTTTTTTACATATGTGTCATGCTGGCAGAGAAAAAATCAGAGCAAAAGGTAAAAATTATCACAAGAAAAAAAAAAAGGTGAAAATAGCATATGTTGATCTACATTCAGTCTCCATAGTTCTTTCTCTGGATGTGGATGGCATTTTCCATCCAAAGTTTATTGGGATTGCTTTGAATCACTGAACCGCTGAGAAGTTCCAAGTCTGTTATAGTTGATCATTACACAATCTTGTTGTTGCTGTGTACATTTCCTGCTTCTATTTCCTTCACTCAGCATCCATCAGTTTATGTAAATCTTTCCAGGTCTTTCTAAAAATCAGTCTGTTAGTTGTTTTTTATATATATATTCCATTACCTTCATATACCATAACTTATTCAGCCATTCCTCAACTGATTTCTTATTCCTTGCTATCACAAAAAGAGCTGCTACACACATTTTTGCACATGTGGATTCTTTCTCCCCTTTTATGATCTCTTTGAGATATAGACCCAATAAAGATATTCCTATATCAAAGGGTATGCACAGTTTGATGGCTGTTTGAGCATAGTTCCAAGTTCTTCTCCAGAATGGCCGGATTCTTTCACAACTCCACCAACAATGCATCAGTGTTCCAGTTTTCCCACATTCCTTCCAACATTCATCATTATCTTTTCTTGTCATCTTAGCCCATCTGATAGGCATGAAGTGGTACCTCAGAGTTGTCTTAATTTGCATTTCTTTAGTCATTGGTGATTTAGAGCATTTTTTCATATGATTACAGATGGCTTTGATTTCTTCATCTGAAAATTGTCTGTTCATATCCTTTGACCATTTATCAATTGGGGAATGACTTGTATTCTTAGAAATTTGAGTCGATTCTTTATATAGTTTAGAAATGAGCCCTTAATCAGAAATATTGGTTGTAAAAAAACTTTGCCCAGCTTTCTGCTTCTCTGATAATCTTGGCTGCATTGGTTTTGTTTGTGCAAAAACTTTTTAATTTTAATGTAATCAAAATGATCCATTTTGCATTTCAGAATGTTCTCTATAGATCTGAGAAATAAAGTATCCCTTGTTCTCCTAATGTGCTTATAGTATCACTCTTTATGCCTACATTTTGTACTTATTTTGATCTCATTTTGGTATGGGGTGTTAGATGTACCTCCAGGATTTTGGGGTTTGAAAGGCTATGTAAAATGGTGACTAGCATGTTAGACTTGGAATTGCAAAGACTTGGATTTGAATTTCATCTTTAGCATTTATTTGAAATCTCAGTTTACTTATCTGTGAAAGAGGGATAATAATACTTACAGTTAATTTCATAGCTTTGTTAAGGAACTCAAATGTGATAAGCTATGCAGGGTTTTAGAGGCTCAGTGGATAGAGTAAATCAGAAAGTTAAGTTCAAATATGGCCTCAGATACTTAGTAGCTGTGTAACTTTGGACAAATAAGTTAACCCTATTTGTCCCAATTTCCTTATCTGTGAAATGAGCTGGAGAAGGAAATGACAAACCACTCAAGTATCTTTGCTAAGCAAATTCCCAATGGGGTCACAAAAGAGATGGATTTAACTCCACAACAACAGTAAGCAGAGTTTTAAATTTTAATAAACTTAGTAAATTTAGTAAAACTTAAAACTTCACTAAAACCTTGTATAAAACACTTTGCCAACTTTAGAGCATGTATATGTAAATCAGTTATTATTATTTTTATTATTTCTCTTATTCCCCAGAAGAGAGAGCCATTTCTGGAAAGAATATATGAAGGACTTGTTTTTTCTAGTTGCCCAGAAAAGTTAAACATCAAGACACCAAAATATCAGAGAATCTTCAAATTTTAAAACTGGAGGGGCCCCAATCTGCCCTAGCCTTTCCATAAAGCAGGCCTCTATGTAAGCTCAATTAGGGTTCTCAGTTCTGTTTTAAAAGCCTTCCACATTTTCAAAAACACCATTGTGTGTCATGTCCTTTTTATTATTATTATTATTATTATTATTATTATTATTATTATTATTTCTGTCAGGAAGTTCTTTCTTAGCTTGAACATTTTTTTCAACATGCTTAAGTGCCCAAAAAAAAAAAAAAAAAAAAAAAAGTTACTTTTTATTTTGTTATTATTTTTAAGAGACAGGATTTTTCTGAGGGAAATTCCTGAAGACAATTTTTTTCAAGTACATAGAGTTCAAGTATTTTTAAAAATTTAATTGAGAATATGCAGTACTATCCCTTCTGGGATCTCAACATTTATTCTAGTTACTTCAGTTCATTGTGTACTTTTCCTTGTTAAATATCTGAAACTATAAAGGCAATGAATAATTGTCATAATTTTCAAATGTTCTGTTCACTCACCTGGAGTCACAAAGTTGGAGCCATTTGATGCATCCAACTGCAAATAACTTGACTTATCAAGGTCACCATGGGATAGAATAACTTAGATCAACCCAGTGAATTAATGGGAAGGAAGGAAGGAAGGAAGGGAAAAAGAGAGAAAGAAAGCAAGAAAGAGAAAGGAGGGAAGGAGGGAGGAGAGAGAGAGAAGAGGGAGGAAGGGAGAGAGGGCAAAAGAAGGAAGGAAGGAGAGAAGAAAAGAAAGAAAAAAGGAAGAAGGGATGAAGGGAGGGAAAAAAAGAAAGGAAGAAACAAAGAAAGCAGCTTCCTACTTAAGTGCAAAATAAATTATCTGGGAGAAAAGGGGCTTCAGGAAGATTTTTAAATTGGCAGCTCCAGTTCCTCTTTATTTAAATCTTAAATTCAGTGACTGAGCCATAGCTGTTTGGGGCAGGATTAGCAAAGCCTTTCTGCTGGTCAGAGGCCTTTGCTCTCTTGAGGACTGGGGTGGAGTAGCTGCCCAAGGAGATCTCTGCCTCCTCTCTCCTCACTATGTGCTTATCCCTGTGAGTTAGGTGAGCTGACAAAATACTTGACTTGAAATTATTCAGAGGAGAATTGCTTCTTCAAGAATAGACCGTGGCTGAGAGAATCCATCACGCACATTGTCCAGTCCTTTCTCTTGGGCTGACAAGCTGTCTAAGGGTGGCGCTGTTCCATTCACATCTTTCAGTGAATTCAGCCTAAAAGGAAATTTTTGTCCAAAGTCTTTAACAAAGGGCATTTGGACTCGGGCCTGACCTTGGACAGGTAACTCTCCCTGGCACTCAGTTTCCTCATTTCCAAATGAAAGGATTGAGCTCTCTTCCAGCACTAGATCCTTATGACCTTATGAATCTAATTTTCAGGCTATGTAAGAAAATTGATTGCCTTTTATCATAGATCAGAGTTTAAATTCACATGTGAGAAATCCACTCACTGTAGACCTCAGACAATGCCATCCAATCCAACACTTCTGAGCTCACCCTGTGCTAAGCTCTGTGCTAGATGGGCTTTCAAAGACAAGCAGCATAGTTCCTGTCCTCAGGGAACTTACATTCTGAATATGAAACACAAGATAATTTGAGGAGGGGGGAAGCCTCAAAAACCAGAGAAGTTTCCATGGAAGAGGAGGCACAAAAGCTGATTCCCTGAAGGAAAATAAATATTCTGGATCAGAGGATTGCATCCTGGGCAATGGTGGGACAGCCTATATATGCATGTACATGGATGGGATTGGAACATGGGGTGCACAAATAGGGGCAAATTGAAATGAGACTAAAAAGATGGGACATACCTCACTGCCAAGCCCTTCAATGCCAGGCTTTAAAGAATAAGGTCCATTTTGTATCCCAGGGGTCATAGGGAAGGAATCACTAATTGTTTGGAAACATACCCACATACTCAGATATGCTTCTTAGGAATATTATTTTGGTGGCTGTGTGGAAGATGAATTGGAGAGTGGAAAGACTAAAGGCACAGAAATACTTTAAAAACTTTTCCCAGTTACATGTAAAAAGCATTTTTGTTATATATGTACATTTATTTTTTTACATATTTCCTTATGAATCAGGTTGGGAGAGAAAAGTCAGAACAAAAGGGAAAAACCATGAGAAAAAAAGAAAAAAAAAAAAAAAACAGAAGAAAAAGGCGGGGAAAAAGTAAACATAGCATGTGTCGATGTACATTCCGTCTCCGTAGTTCTGTCTCTGGATGTGGATGGTGTTTTCTATCCAAAGTCCATTGGAATTGCCTTGGATCACTGAAGTACTGAGAAAAGCCAAGTCTGTCATGGTTGACCATCACATTTTCTTGCTGTTACTGTGTACAATGTATTCTTGAAGCTACTTGTTTGTGCAGCATCAGTTCATGTAAATCTTTCTAGGCCTTTCCAAAATCAGCTTGTTCATCATTTTTTATAGACAATAAGATTCCACTCCTTTCATATGCTATTGTTTATTCAGACATTTCTCAATTGATGGGCATCTATTCATTTTCCAGTTCTTTGCCGCCACAAAAAACTGCTACATTTTTGCACATGGGTCTTCTCACTGTTTTATGATCTCTTTGGGATATCTCTTTGGGATATAGACCTAGTAAAGATACTGCTGGATCAAATGGCACGCACAGTTTGATAGCCCTTGGGCATAGTTCCAAATTACTCTCCAGAATGGTTGGGTCATTTCACAATTCCACCAAAAATACATGAATGTCCCAGTTTTCATTCGTCCCCTCCAATATTTATTATTATCTTTTCCTGTCATCTTAGCCAATCTGGGAGGTGTGAGGTGGTACCTCAGAGTTGTTTTAATTTGGATTTCTCTGATCAATAATGATTTAGAGCATTTTTTCATATGATTGTACTTGGCTTTAATTTCTTCATCAGAAAATTGTTTATATCCTTTGACTATTTATCAGTTGGGGAATGATTTGTAGAAATTTGAATCAATTCTCTATATAGTTTAGAGATGAGGCCTTTATCAGAGATATTGACTGTGAAATGTTTTCCCCAGATTTCTGTTTCCCTTCTAATTTTGGTTGTGCTTTGTTTGTGCAAAAACTTTATAATGTAATCAAAATTGTTTGTTTTGCATTTCATAATGTTCTTTAGTTCTTCTTGTCACAGAGGTTTTTTATGATATTCTTATACTAGTCTAAGTGAGATATGATCAGGAATATCCAGAAATATCTACACAGACAGCTGTTTTTATCTTTTTGAGGTTTGAGACCCTTTTGGCAATTTGATGATGTATATGGACCCCTTCTTAAGATAATGATTTAAATGCTTAAAATACAATATAGAGGGTTACAATAAAAACATTTATTGAAATAATGGTGTCTTTTTCCCATCCAAATGTATGGACCTCCTCTGAAATCGATTCACAGACAGAATATAAACCCCAAGTTAGGAACTCTTGCTCTAAAGACAGTCAACACAGGTCTTCAAAGTCAAAGCCTGAAGAAAAAAAAAAAAAAAAAGAAAAAAAATTAGTTAGAATTGAAAGAAATCTGGTTGTGAAAGCATTTAAAAACATTAATAAAAGGAGAAAATTTACCCTTAGTATTTATACCTTGCATCTAATGTTTACTGTCATCAGTGTGTCCTGTGACAATAGTTTAAAATATATGTATACATCCTATAATAAAGAGGGAAAACTACAAGTGTGTGGAATAAGAATGATTTAACCCACAATGGGGAACTTTCCCATAAGACCTCCAAGGTCCTTTCCCAATCTAAGATTCTCTGATTCAATGATTGTATGATTTTGGATTAACAAGTTTGGATCTAGGTAGGGTTTAATATAATCCCAGTAGAGTAAGAGACTCTTATCAAAAAAGTACTCAGTTGAGAGAGTAGTTCAGTTGCATGAAGCCCAAGCCTCCTGCTTAGAAATCAAGTTTCAAGAGTCCTTATCCCTTGCTTCCCCAAGAGAATTTGAATGTCTTCTGAAAATCAAGTACCAGAGAATTTGCAATTTAAAATATATTTTCCTTCAGTCACAACTAGACCATATTCTGCTTGCTGAAGCTACAACCACAGAATTTCTCTCTTTGGGACCTGACATGGTCTTAATTTGCATCTGATTTTGGACCAAGAAAAATCTATATAGAGATAAACATCACTCCTACAGCACACACTGTCTGAATTCATATCCAGGATAGAGAAACAAAACAAAATATCTTATTGTTTCTCATCACATCATTTCTGTTCTCTAGCCAGAAGGAAATTTTATCCCTCTCTCTGCTATCACATCCTCTCTTCCTCTCACTAACTATTCCTTTTTTCTCTCCCTTTGAGTTCAAATGAATAACA